>NC_092251.1:13437500-13517500 GCF_036320965.1 Panulirus ornatus
AACAACCCCATCCATAAACAAATTAAACAACCATGGAGACATCACACACCCCTGCCGCAAACCTACATTCACTGAGAACCAATCACTTTCCTCTCTTCCTACACGTACACATGCCTTACATCCTCGATAAAAACTTTTCACTGCTTCTAACAACTTGCCTCCCACACCATATATTCTTAATACCTTCCACAGAGCATCTCTATCAACTCTATCATATGCCTTCTCCAGATCCATAAATGCTACATACAAATCCATTTGCTTTTCTAAGTATTTCTCACATACATTCTTCAAAGCAAACACCTGATCCACACATCCTCTACCACTTCTGAAACCGCACTGCTCTTCCCCAATCTGATGCTCTGTACATGCCTTCACCCTCTCAATCAATACCCTCCCATATAATTTACCAGGAATACTCAACAAACTTATACCTCTGTAATTTGAGCACTCACTCTTATCCCCTTTGCCTTTGTACAATGGCACTATGCACGCATTCCGCCAATCCTCAGGCACCTCACCATGAGTCATACATATATTAAATAACCTTACCAACCAGTCAACAATACAGTCACCCCCTTTTTTAATAAATTCCACTGCAATACCATCCAAACCTGCTGCCTTGCCGGCTTTCATATATATATATATATATATATATATATATATATATATATATATATATATATATATATATATATATTTTCTTTCTTTCCAACTAATCGCCATTTCCCGCATTAGCAAGGCAGCGTTAAGAACAGAGAACTGGTCCTCTGAGGGAATATCCTCACCTGGCCCCCTTCTCTGTTCCTTCTTTTGGAAAATTAAAAAAAAAAACAAGGGGGAGGATTTCCAGCCCCCCGCTCCCTCCCTTTTTAGTCGCCTTCTACGACACGCAGGGAATACGTGGGAAGTATTCTTTTTCCCCTATCCCCAGGGAAAATGATTTGGTAAACAGAGAAGAGGTAGTAAAAGCTTTGCGGAAGATGAAAGCCGGCAAGGCAGCAGGTTTGGATGGTATTGCAGTGGAATTTATTAAGAAAGGGTGTGACAGTATTGTTGACTGGTTGGTAAGGTTATTTAATGTATGTATGACTCATGGTGAGGTGCCTGAGGATTGGCGGAATGCGTGCATAGTGCCATTGTACAAAGGCAAAGGGGATAAGAGTGAGTGCTCAAATTACAGAGGTATAAGTTTGTTGAGTATTCCTGGCAAATTGTATGGGAGGGTATTGATTGAGAGGGTGAAGGCATGTACAGAGCATCAGATTGGGGAAGAGCAGTGTGGTTTCAGAAGTGGTAGAGGATGTGTGGATCAGGTGTTTGCTTTGAAGAATGTATGTGAGAAATACTTAGAAAAGCAAATGGATTTGTATGTAGCATTTATGGATCTGGAGAAGGCATATGATAGAGTTGATAGAGATGCTCTGTGGAAGGTATTAAGAATATATGGTGTGGAAGGCAAGTTGTTAGAAGCAGTGAAAAGTTTTTATCGAGGATGTAAGGCATGTGTACGTGTAGGAAGAGAGGAAAGTGATTGGTTCTCAGTGAATGTAGGTTTGCGGCAGGGGTGTGTGATGTCTCCATGGTTGTTTAATTTGTTTATGGATGGGGTTGTTAGGGAGGTAAATGCAAGAGTCCTGGAAAGAGGGGCAAGTATGAAGTCTGTTGGGGATGAGAGAGCTTGGGAAGTGAGTCAGTTGTTGTTCGCTGATGATACAGCGCTGGTGGCTGATTCATGTGAGAAACTGCAGAAGCTGGTGACTGAGTTTGGTAAAGTGTGTGAAGGAAGAAAGTTAAGAGTAAATGTGAATAAGAGCAAGGTTTTTAGGCACAGTAGGGTTGAGGGTCAAGTCAATTGGGAGGTGAGTTTGAATGGAGAAAAACTGGAGTAAGTGAAGTGTTTTAGATATCTGGGAGTGGATCTGGCAGCGGATGGAAACATGGAAGCGGAAGTGGATCATAGGGTGGGGGAGGGGGCGAAAATTCTGGGAGCCCTGAAGAATGTGTGGAAGTCGAGAACATTATCTCGGAAAGCAAAAATGGGTATGTTTGAAGGAATAGTGGTTCCAACAATGTTGTATGGTTGCGAGGCGTGGACTATGGATAGAGTTGTGCGCAGGAGGATGGATGTGCTGGAAATGAGATGTTTGAGGACAATGTGTGGTGTGAGGTGGTTTGATCGAGTAAGTAACGTAAGGGTAAGAGAGATGTGTGGAAATAAAAAGAGCGTGGTTGAGAGAGCAGAAGAGGGTGTTTTGAAATGGTTTGGTCACATGGAGAGAATGAGTGAGGAAAGATTGACCAAGAGGATATATGTGTCGGAGGTGGAGGGAACGAGGAGAAGAGGGAGACCAAATTGGAGGTGGATAGATGGAGTGAAGGGGAATTTGTGTGATCGGGGCCTGAACATGCAGGAGGGTGAAAGGAGGGCAAGGAATAGAGTGAATTGGAGCGATGTGGTATACCGGGGTTGACGTGCTGTCAGTGGATTGAATCAAGGTATGTGAAGCGTCTGGGGTAAACCATGGAAAGCTGTGTAGGTATGTATATTTGCGTGTGTGGACGTATGTATATACATGTGTGTGGGGGTGGGTTGGGCCATTTCTTTCGTCTGTTTCCTTGCGCTACCTCGCAAACGCGGGAGACAGCGACAAAGCAAGAAAAAAAGAAAGAAAAAAAAAAAATATATATATATATATATATATATATATCTATATATATATATATATATATATATATATATATATATACATTTATCTTTATTTTCCTTTGTCGCTGTCTATCGCGTTAGCGAGGTAGCGCAAGGAAACAGACGAAATGATGGCCCAACCCACCCTTATACACATGTATACACATAAACGTCCACACACGCAAATATACATACCTATACATCTCAACGTATACATATATATTCACACACAGACATATACATATATACGCATATACATAATTTATACTGTCTACCCTTATTCATTCCCATCGCCACCATGCCACATATGAAATCACAACCCCCTCCCCTTTCATGTGCGCGAGGTAGCGCTAGGAAAAACAACAACAAAGGCCACTTTCGTTCACACTCAGTCTCTAGCTATCATGTAATATAGTACCGAAACCACAGCTCCCTTTAGACATCCATTCCCCCACAGAACTTTCCATGGTTTACCTTAGACGCTTCACATGCCCTGGTTCAATCCATTGATAGCACGTCGACCCCGGTATACAACATCGTTCCAATTCACTCTATTCCTTGCACGCCTTTCACCCTCCTGCATGTTCAGGTCCCGATCACTCAAAATCTTTTTTACTCCTCTTTCCACCTCCAACTTGGTCTCCCACTTCTCCTTGTTCCCTCCACCTCTGACACATATATCCTCTTGGTCAATCTTTCCTCACTCATTCTCTCCATGTGACCAAACCATTTCAAACCACCCTCTTCTGCTCTCTCAACCATACTCTTTTTATTACCACACATCTCTCTTACCCTATTGATACTTACTCGATCAAACCACCCCACACCACATATTGTCCTCAAACATCTCATTTCCAACACATCTACCCTCCTCCGCACAACTCTATCCATAGCCCACGCCTCGCAGCCATATAAAATTGTTGGAACTACTATTCCTTCAAACATACCCATTTTTGCTTTCCGAGGTAATGTTCTCGACTTCCACATATTCTTCAACGCTCTCAGAACTTTCGCCCCCTTCCCCCACCCTATGATTCACTTCCGCTTCCATGGTTCCATCCGCTGCCAATTCCACTCCCAGATATCTAAAAGACTTCACTTCCTCCAGTTTTTCTCCATTCCAACTTACCTCTCAATAAACTTGTCCCTCAACCCCACTGAACATAATTACCTTGCTCTTATTCACATATACTCTCAGCTTTCTTCTTTCACACACTTTACCAAACTCAGTCACCAGCTTCTGCAGTTTCTCACATGAATCAGCCACCAGCGCTGTATCATCAGCGAACAACAACTGACTCACTTCCCAAGCTCTCTCATCCACAACAGACTGCATATTTGCCCCTCATTCCAAAACTCTTGCATTCACCTCCCTAACAACCCCATCCATAAACAAATTAAACAACCATGGAGACATCACACACCCCTGCCGCAAACCTACATTCACTGAGAACCAATCACTTTCCTCTCTTCCAACACGTACACATGCCTTACATCCTCGATAAAAACTTATTACAGCTTCTAACATCTTACCCCCCACACCATATATTCTTAATACCCTCCACAGAGGATCTCTATCAACTCTATCATATGCCTTCTCCAGATCCATAAATGCTACATACAAATCCATTTGCTTTTCTAAGTATTTCTCACATACATTCTTCAAAGGAAACATCTGATCCACTCATCCTCCACCACTTCTGAAACTACTCTGCTCTTCCCCAATCTGATGCTCTTTACATGCCTTCACCCTCTCAATCAATACCCTCACATATAATTTCCAAGGAATACTCAACAAACTTATACCCTGTAATTTGAGCACTCTCTTTTATCCCCTTTGCCTTTGTACAATGGCACTGTGAAAGCATTCCGCCAATCCTGAGGCACCTCACCATGAGTCATACATACATTAAATAACCTTACCAACCAGTCAACAATACGTATGAGTCACCCTCTTTTTTAATAAATTTCACTGCAATACCATCCAAACCCGCTGCCTTGCCGGCTTTCATCTTCCGCAAAGCTTTTACTACCTCTTCTCTGTTTACCAAATCATTTTCCCTAACCCTCTCACTTTGCACACCACCTCGACCAAAACACCCTATATCTGCCACTCTATCATCAAACGAATTCAACAAACCTTCAAAATATTCACTCTATCTCCTTTTCACATCACCACTACTTGTTATCACCTCCCCATTAGCCCCCTTCACTGAAGTTCCCAGTTGTTCCCTTTTCTTACCCACTTTATTTACTTCTTTCCAAAACATCTTATTATTCTTCCTAAAATTTAATGATACTCTCTCACCCCAACTCTCATTTGCCATCTTTTTCACCTCATGCACCTTTCTCTTGATCTCCTGCCTCTTTCTTTTATACATCTCCTACTCATTTGCATTATTTCCTTGCAAAAATCGTCCAAATGCCTCTCTCTTCTCTTTCACTAATAATCTTACTTCTTCGTCCCACCACTCACTGCCCTTTCTAATCTGCCCACCTCCCACGATTCTCATGCCACAAGCATCTTTGGCGCAAGCCATCACTGCTTCCCTAAATGCATCCCATTCTTCCCCCACTCCCCTTACGTCCTTTTTTTCTTACCTTTTTCCATTCTGAACTCAGTCTCTCCTTGTACTTCCTCACACAAGTCTCCTTTCGAAGCTCACTTACTCTCACCACTCTTCTCACCCCAACAATCTCTCTTCTTTTCTGAAAACCTCTACAATTCTTCACCTTCGCCTCCACAAGATAATGATTAGACATCCCTCCAGTTGCACCTCTCAGCACATTAACATCCAAATGTCTCTCTTTCGCGCTCCTATCAATTAACACGTAATCTGGCCATCTCTCCTACTTACATACGTATACTTATGTATAACTCTCTTTTTAAACCAGTATTCCCAATCACCAGTCCTTATATATATATATATATATATATATATATATATATATATATATATATATATATATATATATATATATATATATATATATATATATATATATATATATATATATATATATATATATATAAACTGTTAGTTTCATATAACTAGCTATCAGCCATAACATCATATTAATTTAGTTGTATATAGTTTATTATTGTAGTTACCTTATGATAAAGATCATAGGACTTCACCTCACCTGTTCACTCATGACACAGAGAATCATTGCCATCAGTGGCCTTGTTCAGGTCACACCAAAGATCATGGAAGTGAGCAGTTGCGTTCACCTGACACTGAGGATAATGTACTTATGTGCCCTCATCCACCTGACAATGAAGATCATGGGCCTCAGTAGCCACATTCACCTGCTCTAAGGATCATGTTCTTATGTGGCCAAAGCCACCATACACGAAGAATCATAGATCAGTTTTCACGTTCATATGACACTGAGGATCATATATCTATGTGGCCTCATCCACCTTACACTGAGGATCGTAAGCCTCATTAGCCACGTTCACCTACACTGAGAATCATGTTATCATATGGCCAAATTCACCGGACACGAAGAACCATAGACTTTAGTGCTCATGTTCACCTGACACTGAGGATCAGGGATTTCAGTCGCCACATTCACCTACTACTGAGGAAAGTGGACCTCTGTGGTAGAGGAGACATCCATATCTTTTAACAACACGTGATAGCACGTAGAAAGGATGTAAGATAGGCCTGAGATAAGGTATATTCATTAATTCATTTATAGAAACGTCTGTAGTTATGTGTACAGAGCTCTACCGATATGTGATCCCATAGGCTTGATAGAAGAATGCAGTCATATAAGACGTACCTTCAGGCAGTTATATACAAAGCTAACTGGAAAGCTAGGAACAGGTCCATGATCCTCAGTGTTAGGTGAACCTGGCCCCTGAAGTCTATGGTTCTTCGTGTTCGGTGAATTTGGCAACATAATAGCATGATTCTCAGTGTATGTGAACGTGGCTAATGAGGCCTACGATCCTCAGTGTCAGGTGGATTAGGCCACATAAGTACATGTTTCTCAGTGTCAGGTGAACGCAACTACTGAGTTCCATGATCTTTATTATGAGGTGAATATGATAAATAACACCAAACTGAATACAACGAAACTGATAGGATATCAAGATCAATAGCTAGATATATTAACAATGAAACTATGAAGTTGTTAAATCTAGTAGCTAGATGTGTAAACTACAAAACTAATAGGATGTCCAAATTAATGGCTACATTTTTAAACTACGAAAGGGATAAGGTTTAAAAACTAATAGCTAGTAAAAAACTAACAGCTAGATATATAAAAGTAATGGCTAGATATATGATCACAAATAAAAGGATACGATACATATCCTTTATGATAGCATAGCTGGACATCGTATGGAGTAAGCTAACCAATTTTGGTCACCAAACTTGATCGGATAGGTGGGAAAATTAGAGACATTCAAAGAAAAGCAGCCAGGAATAAGCCGTGTTACGAAACATTCTAAGACATAAGCTAATTCTCTTTAAGATAAGCGTAGACTCTGTGGTGATCAGGGGAAAGTTTTCAAAACACTTTAGAGAGACATCGATAACCAGCAATAATGGCATGAGGATAAAAGTAAGGAGGTGTATTGGCAATGTGAGCATTGGAATAACCTATATACAACGTAATAGTTGCAAAAACAGTTGGATGTTTTACTGATGTAAGTTAGACTTAAAAAAGAAATTTCAGTTACCACAATTTTTTGTCTTTCTTTTCCAAACCCAGCCGCAGAGATGTTAAACTGGTATGGGACTTTGTCCAGTGCACACTTTTCAAGAAAATTCCCGATGGGGCATGGTTTTGTTTTTTCATTTTTTTCGTGTTGGTTGAGAGAGAGAGAGAGAGAGAGAGAGAGAGAGAGAGAGAGAGAGAGAGAGAGAGAGAGAGAGAGAGAGAGAGAGAGAGAGAGAGAGAGAGAGAGAGAGAGAGGAGGTGAAGTGCCTGCTGTTTCTGCCACTGTCATTAGGTCACTACGATAGATCACTTCGTAATGGACCACCAGGAGTCTTGTTCTCTGTCATTCTAATGTCCTTCCATGTACTAGAATACGGTCACTGAGTTCCATTACCTATTGCCAGGTGAACGCTTCCACTGAAGTCTATGATCCCAGTGTCAGAGGAATGTGGCTACTGATTAAAGAAAATACGAAAACAATTTCCAAGGAACGCGGCTATTGAAGTCCATGATCATCGCGAAGCCAAACTCACCTCACTTAACACTACTTTCCCAGAGGTGGGATTCATAGCAGCTCTGGACGTTGTGGTTGATCAGACGTCGTACATATTGTCGTGAGTGTTGGAGTATCCACACCGAATTCACTGATCCTGTGTGAATGAAGTTAAGGGTGAGAATGGTGTGGGATGTGAGGCCTCAGGATGACGGAAGGAGAATCTGAAGAAGTTGACTGAACTCTTGTTACTGGCAAACATTTCTAGGATCTTGTTATTGGAAGATTACTTGATTTATTCCTCTGTCCTGATGGATGGAAACGATATGACGAATAAACATCGAACAATAAAATATCGTGTCGCACAGTTATATAATGGTGCAGACTAAAAAGAAAAACCTTTAAAACTAGACGGCTTTTGAGGTTACTTCTTACTGAAAGCTCTGTCGTGCCTTAAAACCAAGATGTTAATCTTAAGATATATCTTGGTGTGGTTAACATTATCAGGCGTACAAGACTTGTAATGGTGCATAATAAATCAACCTTAATGGAAGGTAATATCAATAATTGGCAAAAAAATCCTTGTGTTATGTCTTTGATAATTGTCTTTCCTTTTATGCCTCTAACATAAGACCCGGGTCATTATAACTGATACTTATTAACGATTATAGAAGACCAGTTTTTACAACGTCGGTGGAACACCACATTTACAGTGAGTACGTGTGTTTGTATATGGCTGATCAAGTTACTTCAGGAGAATCTAATGAATTTCAGATGAAACATTTCCATGACATGTTTGCGCAACCAATTTATAACAGGTCAGGAGTAGAACGTGCCATACGCCAGAACTAGAGGAGGGAACATACGGGGTCACAATCACTTGCAGGAGATGTCAAGCTTCCATGAGTGAAGGACGTCCCGGGGTATATAATGTGGCTGGGACAGGTTCAAAGCATCAACTGCTGTCTTGCAACCACACAAACATGAAGTTCCTGGTGAGTACTGTTCCCTCAGTACACGTGTGGCTGGTGGCTCTCTCTGTTAAGTTCTTGTGATGGAGGAAGTATCAGAGAATCAGTTCACTTTTTGATTTCTTGACTGCAGATGATGTTTCTGCTCGGCTTGGTGGTCTTGGCTGCCGCTCGTCCTAATGGTATCCTCAACATGAAGGACCAGAGGTGCAACGCGGGCTCGTCCGTAAATGGTGGGTACATAGTGCCAGTGGTCAACGCTACCCCATGGATCACTGTGGGACCCTTCGGCTACCTGCGTGACTTACATATCGCCCAAGGAAGACACTAGGGGTAGAAATACTGTAGACGACCACTGCACGGAATACGAGCTCTAATCATCAATCACATTTTAATTTTGTAACATAGTATGAAGAAAATCTATGTCAAACGTACAACGGGAGTGGCATAATTTCAGCTTTTACTAAATAATATCCAGGTAAAATGCCTCAGGCACAATAAAAAGTGTACCGTGTATCATGTGTTTTTGTCCTTATTTTTGCATTTGTATATATACAGATTTTATTGTGATCTGTATGATATGCAGTTTATCAAATCTAGAGAGAGAGAGAGAGAGAGAGAGAGAGAGAGAGAGAGAGAGAGAGAGAGAGAGAGAGAGAGAGAGAGAGAGAGAGAGAGAGAATATCTGTAGCAGCTGGAGATCAAAGACACCAACATTTTTTATCAGTAAACGCAGTTTAACCCTCACAGTTCAGTATTCAGTGCTCGTGTGGTACATTCAGGAAAAGACTCCACAATGTCGGGGCAGCAGCGGCATCAGGCTCCCCACCAGCTAGACACGCCTGGTAAGCCGCAGTCCTTGGAGCAGAAGGCGATCACAGCCTCAGATATTTGTCCAGGTTTCTAAAGGAAACATTGAGGAAACATTGTAGACTATAGAATTCGCATGCAACACCCCTTTCATTGACTGAACGCTTCTGTATATGTTTGTCTTATATCTATAAAAACTTTATCTTTGATGTGAAGTGAAGATTTTAGTCTGCAAAATACACATACAACAGTTTCTTAACTGATTGAACATTTACTCAAGTTTTTCACAGTTCCCGTAGTCAGAAACTGAGAAATAGCCTTGACCAAGGCATTTGTTACTCCTGCCATGGCATTCACTATATATATTTGAAAACTTGCCAACTGACATATTAGGGAAATGTTATACGTGAATGCTCTCTCTCTCTCTCTCTCTCTCTCTCTCTCTCTCTCTCTCTCTCTCTCTCTCTCTCTCTCTCTCTCTCTCTCTCTCTCTCTCTCTCTCTCTCTCTCTCTCATTAATTTCTTCATCATTTCTGTCATTACATCTTCATCCAAAATAGCCTTGACCAAGGCTTTTGTTACTCCTGCCACACTCGCTATATATATTTGAAAACTTGCCATCTGACATATTAGGGAAACGTTATATAAGGAAAGTTCTCTCTCTCTCTCTCTCTCTCTCTCTCTCTCTCTCTCTCTCTCTCTCTCTCTCTCTCTCTCTCTCTCTCTCTCTCTCTCTCTCTCTCTCTCTCTCTCTCTCTCTCTCTCTCCAATAACTTCAGATTCTTCCTGCATTCAAATGAAACTTCCAAGAGTGGAAATAGGATGTGATGATTCATTAAGAGAAATTTTACGTGTATACAAAATCAATGATATGATATTGCTAATATACTTTGGTCTCATTTGATCACACTTCGAATATGCAGAGCGGTTTTCAGCCTCCACTAGAGCAAGGATATTCTTGAAATGGAAACAGTGCAGCGAAGAGGAGCTAAATTGATTCCCTCCTTGCGTGACATACCATATGAGGAAAGAACGCGAGAATTTTTTTCTTTTCCTAAGCAAGAGATGCCTTTGAGACAAATTGAAAAAATGTTTTGAAACAAGTAAAGGGTACAATTACGTCGATATTGAAAATCCTTTTACATTTGCGCCAGCATTATCGACGAGAGAAAATGAACTGAAACATAGAAGCCACCGAATCAATCTGGATTGCACGAAATGTTTTTTTTTACCAGCGACATTATTCATGCGTGGAATAATCTCCCAGAAAATATTGTTCAGAAGAACATCATTAATATCTTCGTAACTAGGCTATATCATTACTTGTTACTTTCCGGCAATGCATAATTCATTGAATCAGGCATCATAACACAGTGGTATAACATGCTACCTTCTCAACCACTGATCCTTCACTGGCCATGCTGTGGTTGCAAACCAATATTGATAACCATGACAGCTACTTTCAGAGAGCAAATAAGAATAACTGTATCATTCTTCAACATCAGGAATAACATTGGCATGGCAAGTCGAAAGGCTGGAGATCAAGTCTATTCTGACTAATTTCCTTATGACAACAAGAGAAGGGATGCATGTCGTTGGTGATGATATGCAAGACATATTCACATCGAACTTTCTTTTGGCCTTCTTATGAATATTTCCTTCAGGCATATTGACCTTGTAAGGTATTCAGTCTCCGTTTTCTGTCTGGCGTGTGCCCGTGCAAATGAACGGTGGGGAGGGAGACTTTGATTTGCTATCCTTTTATTCCACTACTTTAAAGCAAACTGCATTTTTTTTCATTGCTAATGGCAGACCACCTCGTTTAGGGTCTGTGTAGTCTGTTTATCTACGTAAGTCTTTATTCCACTACTTTAAAGCAAACTGCATTTTTTTTTCATTGCTAATGGCAGACCACCTCGCTTAGGGTCTGTGTATCTACGTAAGTCTCTCTCTTAATATATAATAGTATTCCTCGGTGCAAACATAAGGACAAAAAGACTCGTAAACAAGTCTACGTAGTTTATTGTGCGCGAGCCATATTTGCTTGTATTTGGTGGAGTCAAAGGTGATATAATATCAAGCCTGTTGTTGTTGTACCTTGGGTGTATCTTTTCTTCGTCTTGTTAGGATGTTTCTTAATTTCAAGGAAATGAGAAGTCAGAACAAGAAATATGTACAACTTCTATAATTCTTTCAAAGAAATACACTGATTTTTGATCCCTTCATTGTTGATGGTATAGGGACATCCAAGAAATATTAGTTCAGGCGTAGAAATGTAAAGATATGTAAATACTTGTCTTTAGGCATCTAGCCAAGGAACGCCTGTCTATAGCTTGTATACCGTGTAATGGTCGTCTTCAGCAGTTGTCCTGTCTGGCTTCAAATGTCTCATCAAACGACACGAAAACCAAACTTGTCGGTGATATTTTCTATTTTTTTTTCGGTGCCATCGGACGCTATACATCCAGTGAAACGATAATCGAGTGTAAGGGGGAAGAGTGGTTTGGGAAAGTCTTAAGAGTAAAGTCAGGGGTTGGTGAGAGGACAAGCGCTAAGGAATGAGCAGCACTACTCCTGAAGCAGGAGTTGTGGGAGTATGTGATACATTGTCAGAAAGTGAACTCTTGAGTGATGTGGGTGAAATTGTAAGTAGATAGAGAGAGATGGGTGATTATTGGTGCCTATGCTCCTGGTCATGATATGAAAGATCATGACATGTAAATGTTTTGGTAGCAGCTTAGTGAGTGTGTGAGCAGCTTTGATGCACGAGACCGGGTTATGGTGTTGGGTGATTTAAATGTGAAGATGAGTAGTATGGCAGTTGAGGGTATGATTGGAGTACATTGGGTGTCAAGTGCTGTAAATGGAAATGGTGAAGAACTTGTGAATTTGTCTGCTGACAAAAGACTGGTGATTGGAAATACTTGGTTCGAAAGGAAATATATACATAAGTATACAGATGTGAGTAGGAGAGAAGGTCAAAGGCATTAGTGGATTACCTTTCATTTGATAGGCGTGTAAAAATAGACTTTGGATGTTAACATACTAAGAGGGGCAGCTGGAGGGAGTTCTGATCACTATCGTGTGGAGGCGAATTTGAAGATTTATAGAGGTTTCCAGAGAAGAAGAGAAAATGTTGGGTAGAAGAAAGTGGTGAGAGTAAATGAGCTTGGAAGGGAGCCATGTGTGAAGTACAAGGAGAGATTGAGAGTAGAATGGCAAAAGATAAGAGCAAATGACGTGCGGAAGTGTGCGAGGAATGGGATGTTTTTAGGGAAACTGTGATGGCTTGCGAAAAAGACGCATGTCGCATGAGAAAGATGAGTGGTGAGCAGATCAGAAAGGGTAGTGTGTGGCGGGATAAAGAAGTAAGGTTGTTAGTGAGAAAATTAGCTATGCGTTTGGACGATATTTGCAGAGAAGTAGTGTAAATGAAAGGAGATATACAAAAGAAAGCGTCAGGAGGTCAAAAGAAAGGTGCAAGGGTTGGTTGAGAAAGATACTTAGAGTGATTAGATTTGAAGGAGAATGAAAAGATATTTTGGAAGGAGGTAATTAACGTGCGTAAGAGAAGTGAACAAATGGGAACATCGGTGAAGGGGGTAAGGGTAAGTGGGGAGATGATAACAGGTAGTGATGAAGTGAGAAGAAGATGGAGTGAGTAGTTTAAAGGTCTGTCGAACATGTTTCATTACAGAGTGGCAAATATAAGGTGTTTTGGTCGGGGTGGTATGCGAAGTGAGAGGGTCAGGAAGAATGGTTTGGTAAAGAGACAAGAGGTAGCGAAAGCTTTGCAGAAGATAAAATCAGGAAAGGCGGCGGGTTTGGATGGTATTCCAGTGAACTTTATTAAAACAAGGGGTGCCTGTGTTGTTGATTGGCTGGCAAGGATATTCAATATATGTATGGACCATGGTGAAGTGCCTGAGGATTTTATCAACGCATATGTAGTGCCATTGTACAAAGGGAAAGGGATAAAGACGAGGGCTCAAACTACAGAGGTATAAGTTGAGTATTCCTGGGATATTATATTAGAGGATATTGATTGAGAGGGTGAAGGCATGTATAGAGTATCAGATTGGGGAAGAGCAGTGTGTTTGCTTTGAAGAATGTATGTGAAAAATACTTAAAAAACATATGGATTTGTATGTAGCATTCAGGGTCTGGAGAAGGCATATGATAAAGTTCATAGAGATTGTTTGTGGAAGGTTATAAGAGTATATGGTGAGGGAGGTAAGTTCCTAGAAGCAATGAAAAGTTTTTACCAAGGATTTAAGGCATGTGTACGAGTAGGAAGATAGAAGAGTGATTATTTCCCAGTGAATGTCGGTTTGCGTCAGGGGTGTGTGACGTCCCCAAGGTTGTATACTTTGTTTTTGAATGCAGTGGTTAGGGAAGTAAATGCAAGAGTTTTGGAGAGATGGGCGAGTATGCAATTTGTTGGCGATAGGAGAGTTTTGGAAGTGAGTCAGTTGTTGTGAAAAACTGTAGCAAAACTGAGTTTGGAAAAGTGTGTGAGAGGAGAATGTTGAGAGTAAATGAGAATAAAAGCTAGGTATTAGGTTAAGTAGTTTTCAGGGAAAAGTTAACTGGGATGTAAGTTTGAATGGAGAAAAACTGGAGGAAGGGTAGTTTTTAGATATCTGGGAGTGGACTAAGCAGCGGATGAAACCATGGAAGCAGAAGTGAGTCACAGGGTAGAGGAGGGGTCGAAGGTTCTATGAGAGATAATGTGTGGAAGGAGAGAGCATTATCTTGGAGAGCAAAAATGGGTATGTTTGAAGGAACAGAATGTCAAACAATATCATATGGTTGCATTGGAGGTGGAAGGAAGAATTGAAAAAGATTTTGAGCGATCGGGGCATGAACATACAGGAAGGTGAGAGGCGTGCAAGGAATAGAGTGAACTGGAACGATGTGGTATACCGGTGTCGACGTGTTGTCAGTGGAATGAATCAGGGCACGTGAAGCGTCTGGGGGTAAACCACGGGTAGGTCTGTTGGGCCTGGATGAGGATGGGAAGCTTTGGTGTCGGTGCATTACACGTTACAACTAGAGTCTGTTTTTCTGGCGCTACCCCACTGAAGTGGGGGTAGCGATGATACTTCCCTTGGTGCGGGGTAGCGAATAACTACCCTTTCTAATCTGCCCACCTCCCACCTTCATCATGACACATGCATCGTTTGCGAAAGCCATCACTGCTTCCCTAAATACATCCCATTCCTCAACTATTCCCCTCACGTCATTTGCTCTCACCTTTTGCAATTCTACACTCAATCTTTCCTGGTATTTCTTCATACAAATCTCCTTTCCAAGCTCACTTACTCTCATTAATCTCTCCTCTCTAACATTCTCTCTTCTTTTTTGAAAAACTCCACAAATGTTCACCTTCGCCTCCACATGACAGCTGCCTCTCTCAGCACAATAACATCCAAGGTTTCTCTTTTACACACCTATCAATTAACATGTCATTTCAGCGCACACAGCCACAAGCTCTTCACCATTTCCATTTCACAACACTAAGAATAACATGTATACCAATTATAATCCCAACTGCCACATTATTCCCCTTCGCATTTAAATCACCCATCACTATAACCTGTTCTTGTGCATCAAAGCTGTTCACACACACGCAGCTGCTCCCAAAACACCTACCTGTCAATTTCTTTCTTATCATGACCAGGTGCATAGGAACCAGTGATCACCTATCTATCTCTACCCACTTTTAGTTTTATCTACATCACTCTAAAATTTACCTTCTTACAGTCTATCACATACTTCCACAACTCCTGCTTCAGAAGTAATGCTACTCCTTCCTTAGCAATTGTCTTCTCACCAACCCTAGACTGTACTTTCAAGACTTTCCCAAATCACTCTTCTTCTTTACCCTTGAGCTTCATTTTACTGCGTTTATAGCTCCCGACGGCACCAAACCCGAAATAGAATACATCGCCGACATGTTTGTCATCTGTGCCGTTCGTTGAGACATTTGAAGGAAGACAAGACAACTGCTGAAGGCGACCATTACATGGCATATGAACTCTAGACAGGCGTCCTCTGGCTAGACGCCTAAAGATAAGCACGTACATATCTTTACATTTTTACGCTGAACTGATATTTGTTGGATGTATCTGTACCATTAACAATGGATGGTTCAGAAATAAGTGTATTGATTTAAAAGAATCGTAAAAGTTCTTCATATTCTTTGTTCTAACCTCTCATTTCCTTGAAGTCAATAAACATCCTAACAAGATTGAAAAAAGATATATCCCAGGTACAAGAACAACAACAGGCTTGGCATAATATCTCTTTTGACTCCATGAAATACAAGCAACATATGACCCAGCACAATAAAATACTTAGTCTTTTACGAGTCTTTTTGTCGTTATGTTTGCATAGGGGAATATTCAGATGTTTGATTTTGAACTTACAGTTTCTCGTGAAAAATAATCTGTGATATTCAATCTGTTATATCTTAAGAGAAAGACTTACTTAGATAAATAAACCACACAGAATAAGCGAGATGATCTAGCCATAACACCGAATATGAAATGCATCTTCCTTAAAAGTACTGGAATAAAATGATAGCAAAGCAAAGTCCCCCTCCCCACCCTTCACCTGCTCTGGTACACGCTAAATGGAAAACAGGGAGATTAAATACCTCGTTCAACATGAACATATCTTGCATATCATCACCAACGACATGCATCCCTTCTCTTGTTATCATAAAGACAATAGTAAGGAGAAGCTTAATCTCTAGCCTCTCGACTAACCGTGCTAATGTTATTCCTGATGTTGAAGAATGATACAGTAATTCTTATTCGCTCTCTGAAAGTAGGTGACATGGTTATCAGTGTTGGTTTGTAACCGCAGCATGGCCAGTGAAGGATCAATGGGTGAGAAGGTAGCATGATCTTCCACTGTGCTTTGATGAGCGATTCGGTTAACTATTCCATGCTAAAGAGTGACAAGTAATGATATAGCCTAGTTACGAAGATATTAATGATGTTCGTCTGAACAATGTTTTCTGGAAGATTATTCCACGCATGAATAATGTCGCTGGTAAACAAACATTCCGTGCAGTCCAGATTGAATCGGTGGCTTCTATGTTTTAGTTCATTTTCTCTTGTCGATAATGCTGGCGCTACTGTAAAAGGATTTTCAGTATCGATGTTATTGAATCCTTCACTTGTTTCAAAACATTTATTTTGTCCCGGAGGCTCCTCTTGCTAAGGAAATAAAAAAAATTCAAGTCTCATTCTCCCTTCACATGGTTTATCGCGCAAGGAAGGTATAAATTTAGTTCCTCCTCGCTCCACTATTTCCGATTTAGAAACATCCTTGCTTTAGTGCTGGCTCAAAACTGCATTGTATTGTCGAGGTGTGATCAGACGAGACTCATATATACTGGCAGTATCGTATGCTTGATTATGTATGCACGTAAAGTTTCCTTTAATGGATCATAACATCCTATTTGCATTCTTAAAAGTTTCATACAAATGCTGGAAGACTTTAAAGTTATAGGAGAGAGAGAGAGAGAGAGAGAGAGAGAGAGAGAGAGAGAGAGAGAGAGAGAGAGAGAGAGAGAGAGAGAGAGAGAGAGAGAGAGAGAGAGAGAGAGAGAGAGAGAGAGAGAGAGAGAGAGAGAGAGAGAGAGAGAGAGAGAGAGAACATTCACATATCATAACGTTTCCCTAATAAGTCACATGGCAAGTTTTCAAATATTTATAGTGAATGACATGGCAGGAGTAACAAATGTCTTAGTCAAGAATATTTTGGATGAAGTGAAAATGTGGGAGAAAATGAAAAGATAAATTAGAACTCGGCAGATTATTTGTGTTCGTGAATCATTGACAAATGTAAATGCTCTAGGAAGTGGGAACGTGGAAAGAGGGAAGAGATATCCTCGGCTTCCTTGTTCAGTGTTTGAAGATATAAGTCAATCCTCGTGTGGCCCTTCTCTACACATAAGTAATGGGAAGCAGCAGCCAAAAGCGCTCTGCAAAGCTGCGCCATAGTGTCAGGGACGAACGCAGATAACTCACGGGAATAGTGGACAATATATAACACCTGCAAAACGGAAAACAAGCAAGAAAATGATGGTAAACAGAATATGATGGTTGGAGAGACATGAAACCTGGAGAATGAATGAGACGAGAGGCTTCTGATCACATTTTGGCAAATACAGAGATGCACGAAGGGTGACAACAGATATGAGAGCAATCGTCGTCCATGCTAGGACGAATAAAACCTCTATACATATAGAAAAGCTTCTCTTATAAAAAAATCATTATGACATCCGGACTTCATCCCGAGCATTTGAGAAGTAAATTTGTGACACTAATCACGTTGGGATAGACTGCAGGAAGATATGGATATTCATGCCAAAGTATTTCTATCAATTCATGGTTCAATTGAAGAGTTTTGAAAAGTGAGTAGAGAGGAACAGATGATATCTAGAAGGAGATATAGGTACAAATTACTATTCATCACAGATGAATTATCCAGGCAAAGTCTACAACGTTAACGTCCATACAACTCTATATAAACAGCTGTAAATTTGGTTAGTTCCTCGGTCGCTGAAAACCTTGCCAGGCCATTGATCAAGTGATCTACACCCTTTTATGCGATCCAGATTATAGAAATATTCTGAATATGAGAAGTTCACATTTACTTCAGATTTACGCCTTCAGTATCAAGATCTCACTTTGATGTGACCTTTAGACTTTACAGAAGTTGTGCGACTTAAACACATGAGAATATATTATCCCAACTTATGACTTCGGGAACTGTGAAAAATTTGAGTAAATGTTCAGTCAGTCTAGAAACTGTTGTATGTGAATTTTGAGACTATTATGTTACCTTACAACGAAGATAAAGTTTGTATAGATATAAAACTAACATTGGAAGAAACGTGCAGCCGATGAAAGGGGTGTTGCATGTGAATTCCATAGTCTAAAATGTTTCCTTATATCATAGGTTATAATCTTAAAGGTACAAAATCAACATTTACTCCGAGTTGTTTCCTTTAGAAACCTGGACAGATATCTGAGGCTGTGGTCGCCTTCTGCTACAAGGACTGCGGCTTACCAGGCGTGTCTAGCTGGTGGGGAGCCTGATGCCGCTGCTGCCCCGACATTGTGGAGTCTTTTCCTGAATGTACCACACGAGCACTGAATACTGAACTGTGAGGGTTAAACTGCGTTTGCTGATAAGTAATGTTGGTGTCTTTGATCTTCAGCTGCTACAGATATTCTCTCTCTCTCTCTCTCTCTCTCTCTCTCTCTCTCTCTCTCTCTCTCTCTCTCTCTCTCTCTCTCTCTCTCTCTCTCTCTCTCTCTCTCTCTCTCTCTCTCTCTCTCTCTTTGGTAAACTGGATATCATATTTGTAGAAAAATCTTCAGTTAAAATGGAATCTGTGTACTCCCTAATGCAAAAATAAGGACAAAAACATCTGAAATACGGAAATACGGTGTACTCTTTATTATGCCTGAGGAATTTCACTTGTATATTATGGAGTCAAAACAAGAATTATGCCAATCCGTTGTACCTTGGACATAGATTCTCTTCGAATCATGATATAAAAGTAAAGTAACCCACTTTTCCATCTAATAAACACACTGCTGTTTGAGTCTACCTTTCCTGATGGTGTGCAGATATCCAAATATTAGTTCAGGCGAAGAAATGTAAAGATGTGTAAGTACTTGTCTTTGGGCGTTTAGCCAGGGGACGCCTGTCTAGAGTTCGTATACTGTGTTATAGTCGTCTTCAGCAGTTGTCCTGTCTGGCTTCAAAAGTCTCATCGGACGACTTGGAAGCCAAACTTGTTGGCGACGTACTCTATTTCGTGTTCGGTGCCGTCGGGCGCTACCCACGTGTACTCGCCTTCTACGGCCGTGCCCGCGATGCCCTCCTGCTCGTGCTCCAGGTGGTCCTCGTCGATGTCGATGATATCATTAGGACGAGCGGCAGCCAAGACCACCAAGCCAAGCAGAAACATCACCTGCAGTCAAGAAATTGATGAGTGAACTGATTCTCTGATACTTCCTCCAATCACTAAAAGTTAACAGAGACAGCCACCAGCCACACTTGTACTGAGGGAACAACACTCACCAGGAACTTCATGTTTGTGTGGTTGCAGGACAACAGCTGATGCTCTGCACCTGTCTCAGCCGTGTTATATACCCAGGGACGTCCTTCACTCATGAACGCGCTGAAATTTGGAAGTGACTGAGACCCCGTATGTTCCCTCCTCTAGTTCTGGCGTTCGGTGCGTTTTACTCCTGATCTGTTATAAAGTCAGTTGCGCAAACTTGTCAGGGAAATGTTTTTTCTATTAATTCATCAGGTTCTCCTGGAGTAACTTGATCAGCCATATACAAACACAAGTATTCACTGTAAACTTGGTGCTCCACCGACGTTATAAAAACTGGTTTTCTGTAATCTTTAATAAGTATGAGTTATAATGAGCCAGGTTTTATGTTAGGCCTAGTCCAACCTTTGAACAGAACTACTTAACAGGAAGCATATAGGGAAAAACAATGATCTAAGACCTAATAACACAAGGATTTATTTTGCCGATTATTGATATTACTTTCCATTAAGGTTGATTTACTTCATCATGAATCTATGCATCAATACAAGTATTGTACACCTGATAATGTTAACCACAGCAAGAGATATCTAAAAATTAACATCTCGCTTTTAAGACGAGATGGAGCTTTCAGTAAGAAGTAACCTCTAAGGCCGTCTAGTTTTAAGAGTATTTCTTTTTAGTCTGCACCATTATAGAAGAGTGTCTCACGATATTTTATTGTTCGATGTTTATTCATCATATGATTTCCATCTATCAGGACAGAGGATCAAATCAAGTAATCTTCCCAAGTAAAAGAAAATCTACATAACAAGATCCTGAAAATGTTTGTTTGCAACAACACTTCAGTCAACGTCTTCAGATTCTGCTAACGACGCATCCTGATACCTTACATCCCACACCTTGCAGACCTTTGACTTCGTGCACACAGCATCAGTAGATTCGGTGTGGATACTCCAACGCTCACGACGATATCTACGTCGTCTGATCAACCACACCGTCCAGAGCCACTCGTAGATCCATCCTCTGGGAAAACAGTGTCAAGTGAGGTGAGTTTAGCTTCGCATTGATCATGGATTTCAGTGGTCGCGTTCATCTGAAACTGTTTTTCTTATTTTCTTTCTTTCATCATTAGCCGCGATTTTTGACAATGGGGATCGTAGACTTCAGTGAACGCGTTCACCTGATAATAGAAAATGAAACTCAGTGATCATATTAGAGTACATGGAAGGACATTAGAATGTCAAAGAATAAGACTTATGATGGTCCATTACGATGTGATCTATCGTAGCGACCGAGACTTTTGGATGTTAATGTGCTGAGATGCAACTGGAGGGATGTCTGATCATTATCTTGTGGAGGCGAAGGTGAATATTTGTAGGGGTTTTCAGAAAAGAAGAGAGAATGTTGGGGCAAAGAGAGTGGTGAGAGCAAGTGAGCTTGGGAAGGAGACTTGTGTGAGGAAGTACCAGGAGAGACTGAGTATAGAATGGAAAAAGGTGAGAACAAAGGACGTAAGGGGAGTGGGGGAGGAATGGGATGTATTTAGGGAAGCAGTGATGGCTTGCGCAAAAGATGCTTGCGGAATGAGAAGCGTGGGAGGTGGCTTGATTAGAAAGGGTAGTGAGTGGTGGGATGAAGAGGAAAGATTATTAGTGAAAGAGAAGAGACAGGCATTTGAACGACTTTTGCAGGGAAAAAATGCAAATGAATGGGAGATGTATAAAAGAAAGAGGCAGGTCAAGAGAAAGGTGCAAGTGGTGAGAAAGAGGGCAAATGAGAGTTGGGGTGAGAGAGTATCATTAAATTTAAGTGAGAATAAAAAGATGTTTTGGAAGGAGGTAAATAAAGTGCGTGAGACAAGGGAGCAAATGGGAACATCAGTGAAGGGGGCTAATGGGGAGGTGATAACAAGTAGTGGTGATGTGAGAAGGAGATGGAGTGAGTATTTTGAAGGTTTGTTGAATGCGTTTGATGATATAGTGGCAGATATAGGGTGTTTTGGTCGAGATGGTGTGCAGAGTGAAAGGGTTAGGGAAAATGATTTGGTAAACAGAGAAGAGGTGGTAAAAGCTTTGCGGAAGATGAAAGCCGGCAAGGCAGCGAGTTTGGATGGTATTGCCGTGGAATTTGTTAAAAAAGTGGGTGACTGTATTGTTGACTGGTTGGTAAGGTTATTTAATGTATGTATGATTCATGGTGAGGTGCCTGAGGTTTGGCGGAATGCTTGCATAGTGCCATTGTAAAAAGGGGATAAGTGTGAGTGCTCAAATTACAGAGGTATAAGTTTGTTGAGTATTCCTGGTAAATTATATGCGAGGGTATTGATTGAGAGGGTGAAGGCATGTACAGAGAATCAGATTGGGGAAGGGTAGTGCAATTCAGAAGTGGTAGAGGATGTGTGGATCAGGTGTTTGCTTTGAAGAATGTATGTGAGAAATACTTAGAAAAGCAAATGGATTTGTATGTAGCATTTATGGATCTGGAGAAGGCATATGATAGAGTTGATAGAAATTCTCTGAGGAAGGTATTAAGAATATATGGTGTGGGAGGTAAGTTCCTAGAACAATGAAAAGTCTTTACCAAGGATTTAAGGCATGTGTACGAGTAGGAAGATTGAAGAGTGATTATTTCCCAGTGAATATCGGTTTGCGTCAGGGGTGTGTGACGTCCCCAAGGTTGTATACTTTGTTTTTGAATGCAGTGGTTAGGGAAGTAAATGCAAGAGTTTTGGAGAGATGGGCGAGTATGCAGCCTGTTGGCGATAGGAGAGTTTTGGAAGTGAGTCAGTTGTTGTGAGAAACTGTAGCAAAACTGAGTTTGGAAAAGTGTGTGAGAGGAGAATGTTGAGAGTAAATGAGAATAAAAGCTAGGTATTAGGTTTAGTAGTTTTCAGGGAAAAGTTTACTGGGATGCAAGTTTGAATGGAGAAAAACTGGAGGAAGGGAAGTTTTTAGATATCTGGGAGTGGACTAAGCAGCGGATGAAACCATGGAAGCAGAAGTGAGTCACAGGGTAGAGGAGGGGTCGAAGGTTCTATGAGAGATAATGTGTGGAAGGATAGAGCATTATCTTGGAGAGCAAAAATGGGTATGTTTGAAGGAACAGAATGTCAAACAATATTATATGGTTGCATTGGAGGTGGAAGGAAGAATTGAAAAAGATTTTGAGCGATCGGGGCATGAATATACAGGAGGGTGAGAGGCGTGCAAGGAACAGAGTGAATTGGAACGATGTGGTATACCGGTGTCGACGTGTTTTCAGTGGAATGAATCAGGGCATGTGAAGCGTCTGGGGGTAAACCACGGGTAGGTCTGTTGGGCCTGGATGAGGATACGAAGCTTTGGTGTCGGTGCATTACACGTTACAACTAGAGTCTGTTTTTCTGGCGCTACCCCACTGAAGTGGGGGTAGCGATGATACTTCCCTTGGTGCGGGGTAGCGAATAACTACCCTTTCTAATCTGCCCACCTCCCACCTTCATCATGACACATGCATCGTTTGCGAAAGCCATCACTGCTTCCCTAAATACATCCCATTCCTCACCTATTCCCCTCACGTCATTTGCTCTCACCTTTTGCAATTCTACACTCAATCTTTCCTGGTATTTCTTCATACAAATCTCCTTTCCAAGCTCACTTACTCTCATTAATCTCTCCTCTGTAACATTCTCTCTTCTTTTTTGAAAAACTCCACAAATGTTCACCTTCGCCTCCACATGACAGCTGCCCCTCTCAGCACAATAACATCCAAGGTTTCTCTTTTACACACCTATCAATTAACATGTCATTTCAGCGCACACAGCCACAAGCTCTTCACCATTTCCATTTCACAACACTAAGAATAACATGTATACCAATTATAATCCCAACTGCCACATTATTCCCCTTCGCATTTAAATCACCCATCACTATAACCTGTTCTTGTGCATCAAAGCTGTTCACACACACGCAGCTGCTCCCAAAACACCTACCTGTCAATTTCTTTCTTATCATGACTAGGTGCATAGGAACCAGTGATCACCTATCTATCTCTACCCACTTTTAGTTTTATCTACATCACTCTAAAATTTACCTTCTTACAGTCTATCACATACTTCCACAACTCCTGCTTCAGAAGTAATGCTACTCCTTCCTTAGCAATTGTCTTCTCACCAACCCTAGACTGTACTTTCAAGACTTTCCAAAATCACTCTTCCCCTTTACCCTTGAGCTTCATTTTACTGCGTTTATAGCTCCCGACGGCACCAAACCCGAAATAGAATACATCGCCGACATGTTTGTCATCTGTGCCGTTCGTTGAGACATTTGAAGGAAGACAAGACAACTGCTGAAGGCGACCATTACATGGCATATGAACTCTAGACAGGCGTCCTCTGGCTAGACGCCTAAAGATAAGCACGTACATATCTTTACATTTTTACGCTGAACTGATATTTGTTGGATGTATCTGTACCATTAACAATGGATGGTTCAGAAATAAGTGTATTGATTTAAAAGAATCGTAAAAGTTCTTCATATTCTTTGTTCTAACCTCTCATTTCCTTGAAGTCAATAAACATCCTAACAAAATTGAAAAAAGATATATCCAAGGTACAAGAACAACAACAGGCTTGGCATAATATCTCTTTTGACTCCATGAAATACAAGCAACATATGACCCAGCACAATAAAATACTTAGTCTTTTACGAGTCTTTTTGTCGTTATGTTTGCATGGGGGAATATTCAGATCTTTGATTTTGAACTTACAGTTTCTCGTGAAAAATAATCTGTGATATTCAATCTGTTATATCTTAAGAGAAAGACTTACTTAGATAAATAAACCACACAGAATAAGCGAGATGATCTAGCCATAACACCGAATATAAAATGCATTTTCCTTAAAAGTACTGGAATAAAATGATAGCAAAGCAAAGTCCCCCTCCCCACCCTTCACCTGCTCTGGTACACGCTAAATGGAAAACAGGGAGATTAAATACCTCGTTCAACATGAACATATCTTGCATATCATCACCAACGACATGCATCCCTTCTCTTGTTATCATAAAGACAATAGTAATTAGAAGCTTAATCTCTAGCCTCTCGACTAACCGTGCTAATGTTATTCCTGATGTTGAAGAATGATACAGTAATTCTTATTCGCTCTCTGAAAGTAGGTGACATGGTTATCAGTGTTGGTTTGTAACCGCAGCATGGCCAGTGAAGGATCAATGGGTGAGAAGGTAGCATGATCTTCCACAGTGCTTCGATTAGTGATTCGGTTAACTATTCCATGCTAAAGAGTGACAAGTAATGATATAGCCTAGTTACGAAGATATCAATGATGTTCGTCTGAACAATGTTTTCTGGAAGATTATTCCACGCATGAATAATGTCGCTGGTAAACAAACATTCCGTGCAGTCCAGATTGAATCGGTGGCTTCTATGTTTTAGTTCATTTTCTCTTGTCGATAATGCTGGCGCTACTGTAAAAGGATTTTCAGTATCGATGTTATTGAATCCTTCACTTGTTTCAAAACATTTATTTTGTCCCGGAGGCTCCTCTTCCTAAGGAAATAAAAAAAATTCAAGTCTCATTCTCCCTTCACATGGTTTATCGCGCAAGGAAGGTATAAATTTAGTTCCTCCTCGCTCCACTATTTCCGATTTAGAAACATCCTTGCTTTAGTGCTGGCTCAAAACTGCATTGTATTGTCGAGGTGTGATCAGACGAGACTCATATATACTGGCAGTATCATATGCTTGATTATGTAAAGTTTCTGTAAAGTTTATGTAAAGTTTCCTTTAATGGATCATAACATCCTATTTGCATTCTTAAAAGTTTCATACAAATGCTGGAAGACTTTAAAGTTATAGGAGAGAGAGAGAGAGAGAGAGAGAGAGAGAGAGAGAGAGAGAGAGAGAGAGAGAGAGAGAGAGAGAGAGAGAGAGAGAGAGAGAGAGAGAGAGAGAGAGAACATTCACATATCATAACGTTTCCCTAATAAGTCACATGGCAAGTTTTCAAATATTTATAGTGAATGACATGGCAGGAGTAACAAATGTCTTAGTCAAGAATATTTTGGATGAAGTGAAAATGTGGGAGAAAATGAAAAGATAAATTAGAACTCGGCAGATTATTTGTGTTCGTGAATCATTGACAAATGTAAATGCTCTAGGAAGTGGGAACGTGGAAAGAGGGAAGAGATATCCTCGGCTTCCTTGTTCAGTGTTTGAAGATATAAGTCAATCCTCGTGTGGCCCTTCTCTACACATAAGTAATGGGAAGCAGCAGCCAAAAGCGCTCTGCAAAGCTGCGCCATAGTGTCAGGGACGAACGCAGATAACTCACGGGAATAGTGGACAATATATAACACCTGCAAAACGGAAAACAAGCAAGAAAATGATGGTAAACAGAATATGATGGTTGGAGAGACATGAAAACTGGAGAATGAATGAGACGAGAGGCTTCTGATCACATTTTGGCAAATACAGAGATGCACGAAGGGTGACAACAGATATGAGAGCAATCGTCGTCCATGCTAGGACGAATAAAACCTCTATACATATAGAAGAGCTTCTCCTACAACACATCATTATAACGTCCATACTTCATCCCGAGCATTTGAGAAGTAGATTTGTGACACTAATCACGTTGGGATAGACTGCAGGAAGATATGGATATTCATGCCAAAGTATTTCTATCAATTCATGGTTCAATTGAAGAGTTTTGAAAAGTGAGTAGAGAGGAACAGATGATATCTAGAAGTAAATATAGGTACAAATTACTATTCATCACAGATGAATTATCCAGGTAAAGTCTACAACGTTAACGTCCATACAACTCTATATAAACATCTGTAAATTTGGTTAGTTCCTCGGCCGCTGAAAACCTTGCCAGGCCATTGATCAAGTGATCTACACCCTTTTATGCGATCCAGATTATAGAAATATTCTGAATATGAGAAGGTCACACTTCCTGCAGATTTACGCCTTTAATATCAAGATCTCACTTTAATGTGACCTTTAGACTTTACAGAAGTTGTGCGACTTAAACACATGAGAATATAATTTCCCAACTTGTGACTTCGGGAACTGTGAAAAAATTGAGTAAATGTTCAGTCAGTCTAGAAACTGTTGTATGTGAATTTTGAGACTATTATGTTACCTTACAACGAAGATAAAGTTTGTATAGGTATAAAACTAACATTGGAAGAAACGTGCAGCCGATGAAAGGGGTGTTGCATGTGAATTCCATAGTCTACAATGTTTCCTTATATCATAGGTTATAATCTTAAAGGCACAAAATCAACATTTACTCCGCGTTGTTTCCTTTAGAAACCTGGACAGATATCTGAGGCTGTGGTCGCCTTCTGCTACAAGGACTGCGGCTTACCAGGCGTGTCTAGCTGGTGGGGAGCCTGATGGAGCTGCTGCCCCGAAATTGTGGAGTCTTTTCCTGAATGTACCACACGAGCAATGAATACTGAACTGTGAGGGTTAAACTGCGTTTACTGATAAGTAATGTTGGTGTCTTTGATCTTCAGCTGCTACAGATATTCTCTCTCTCTCTCTCTCTCTCTCTCTCTCTCTCTCTCTCTCTCTCTCTCTCTCTCTCTCTCTCTCTCTCTCTCTCTCTCTCTCTCTCTCTCTCTCTCTCTGGTAAACTGGATATCATATTTGTAGAAAAATCTTCAGTTCAAAATGGAATCTGTGTACTCCCTAATGCAAAAATAAGGACAAAAACATCTGAAATACGGAAATACGGTGTACTCTTTATTATGCCTGAGGAATTTCACTTGTATATTATGGAGTCAAAACAAGAATTATGCCAATGCGTTGTACCTTGGACATAGATTCTCTTCGAATCATGATATAAAAGTAAAGTAACCCACTTTTCCATCTAATAAACACACTGCTGTTTGAGTCTACCTTTCCTGATGGTGTGCAGATATCCAAATATTAGTTCAGGCGAAGAAATGTAAAGATGTGTAAGTACTTGTCTTTGGGCGTTTAGCCAGGGGACGCCTGTCTAGAGTTCGTATACTGTGTTATAGTCGTCTTCAGCAGTTGTCCTGTCTGGCTTCAAAAGTCTCATCGGACGACTTGGAAGCCAAACTTGTTGGCGACGTACTCTATTTCGTGTTCGGTGCCGTCGGGCGCTACCCACGTGTACTCGCCTTCTACGGCCGTGCCCGCGATGCCCTCCTGCTCGTGCTCCAGGTGGTCCTCGTCGATGTCGATGATATCATTAGGACGAGCGGCAGCCAAGACCACCAAGCCAAGCAGAAACATCACCTGCAGTCAAGAAATTGATGAGTGAACTGATTCTCTGATACTTCCTCCAATCACTAAAAGTTAACAGAGACAGCCACCAGCCACACTTGTACTGAGGGAACAACACTCACCAGGAACTTCATGTTTGTGTGGTTGCAGGACAACAGCTGATGCTCTGCACCTGTCTCAGCCGTGTTATATACCCAGGGACGTCCTTCACTCATGAACGCGCTGAAATTTGGAAGTGACTGAGACCCCGTATGTTCCCTCCTCTAGTTCTGGCGTTCGGTGCGTTTTACTCCTGATCTGTTATAAAGTCAGTTGCGCAAACTTGTCAGGGAAATGTTTTTTCTATTAATTCATCAGGTTCTCCTGGAGTAACTTGATCAGCCATATACAAACACAAGTATTCACTGTAAACTTGGTGCTCCACCGACGTTATAAAAACTGGTTTTCTGTAATCTTTAATAAGTATGAGTTATAATGAGCCAGGTTTTATGTTAGGCCTAGTCCAACCTTTGAACAGAACTACTTAACAGGAAGCATATAGGGAAAAAGAATGATCTAAGACCTAATAACACAAGGATTTATTTTGCCGATTATTGATATTACTTTCCATTAAGGTTGATTTACTTCATCATGAATCTATGCATCAATACAAGTATTGTACACCTGATAATGTTAACCACAGCAAGAGATATCTAAAAATTAACATCTCGCTTTTAAGACGAGATGGAGCTTTCAGTAAGAAGTAACCTCTAAGGCCGTCTAGTTTTAAGAGTATTTCTTTTTAGTCTGCACCATTATAGAAGAGTGTCTCACGATATTATATTGTTCGATGTTTATTCGTCATATGATTTCCATCTATCAGGACAGAGGATCAAATCAAGTAATTTTCCCAAGTAAAAGAAAATCTACATAAATAGATCCTGAAAATGTTTGTTTGCAACAACACTTCAGTCAACGTCTTCAGATTCTGCTAACGACGCATCCTGATACCTTACATCCCACACCTTGCAGACCTTTGACTTCGTGCACACAGCATCAGTAGATTCGGTGTGGATACTCCAACGCTCACGACGATATCTACGTCGTCTGATCAACCACACCGTCCAGAGCCACTCGTAGATCCATCCTCTGGGAAAACAGTGTCAAGTGAGGTGAGTTTAGCTTCGCATTGATCATGGATTTCAGTGGTCGCGTTCATCTGAAACTGTTTTTCTTATGTTCTTTCTTTCATCATTAGCCGCGATTTTTGACAATGGGGATCGTAGACTTCAGTGAACGCGTTCACCTGACAATAGAAAATGAAACTCAGTGATCATATTAGAGTACATGGAAGGACATTAGAATGTCAGAGAACAAGACTTATGATGGTCCATTACGATGTGATCTATCGTAGTGACCGAGACTTTTGGATGTTAATGTGCTGAGAGATGCAACTGGAGGGATGTCTGATCATTATCTTGTGGAGGCGAAGGTGAATATTTGTAGGGGTTTTCAGAAAAGAAGAGAGAATGTTGGGGCAAAGAGAGTGGTGAGAATAAGTGAGCTTCGGAAGGAGACTTGTGTGAGGAAGTACCAGGAGAGACTGAGAACAGAATGGAAAAAGGTGAGAACAAAGGACGTAAGGGGAGTGGGGAAGGAATGGGATGTATTTAGGGAAGCAGTGATGGCTTGCGCAAAAGATGCTTGTGGCATGAGAATCGTGGGAGGTGGCTTGATTAGAAAGGGTAGTGAGTGGTGTGATGAAGAGGAAAGATTATTAGTGAAAGAGAAGAGAGAGGCATTTGGACGATTTTTGCAAGAAAAAAATGCAAATGAGTGGGAGATGTATAAAAGAAAGAGGCAGGTCAAGAGAAAGGTGCAAGTGGTGAGAAAGAGGGCAAATGAGAGTTGGGGTGAGAGAGTATCATTAAATTTAAGTGAGAATAAAAAGATGTTATGGAAGGAGGTAAATAAAGTGCGTGAGACAAGGGAGCAAATGGGAACATCAGTGAAGGGGGCTAATGGGGAGGTGATAACAAGTAGTGGTGATGTGAGAAGGAGATGGAGTGAGTATTTTGAAGGTTGTTGAATGCGTTTGATGATAGAGTGGCAGATATAGGGTGTTTTGGTCGAGATGGTGTGCAAAGTGAAAGGTTTAGGGAAAATGATTTGGTAAACAGAGAAGAGGTGGTAAAAGCTTTGCGGAAGATGAAAGCCGGCAAGGCAGCGGGTTTGGATGGTATTGCCGTGGAATTTGTTAAAAAAGTGGGTGACTGTATTGTTGACTGGTTGGTAAGGTTATTTAATTTATGTATGATTCATGGTGAGGTGCCTGAGGATTGGCGGAATGCTTGCATAGTGCCATTGTACAAAGGGGATAAGAGTGAGTGCTCAAATTACAGAGGTATAAGTTTGTTGAGTATTCCTGGTAAAGTATATGCGAGGGTATTGATTGAGAGAGTGAAGGCATATACAGAGCATCAGATTGGGGAAGGGTAGTGCAATTCAGAAGTGGTAGAGGATGTGTGGATCAGGTGTTTGCTTTGAAGAATGTATGTGAGAAATACTTAGAAAAGGAAATGGATTTGTATGTAGCATTTATGGATCTGGAGAAGGCATATGATAGAGTTGATAGAAATTCTCTGAGGAAGGTATTAAGAATTTATGGTGTGGGAGGCAAGTTGTTAGAAGCCGTGAAAAGTTTTTATCGAGAATGTAAGGCATGTGTACGCGTAAGAAGAGAGGAAAGTGATTGGTTCTCAGTGAATGTCGGTTTGCGGCAGGGGTGTATGATGTGTCCACTTGTTTAATTTGTTTATGAATGGGGTTGCTAGGGAGGTGAATGCAAGAGTTTTGGAAAGAGGGGCAAGTATGCAGTCTGTTGGGGATGAGAGAGCTTGGGAAGTGAGTCAGTTGTTGTTCGCTGATGATACAGCGCTGGTGGCTGACTCATGTGAGAAACTGAAGAAGCTGGTGACTGAGTTTGGTAAAGTGTGTGAAAGAAGAAAGTTAAGAGTAAATGTGAATAAGAGCAAGGTTATTAGGTACAGTAGGGTTGAGGGTCAAGTCAATTGGGAGGTAAGTTTGAATGGAGAAAAACTGGAGGAAGAAAAGTGTTTTATATATCTGGGAGTGGATCTGGCAGTGGATGGAACCATGGAAGCGGAAGTGAATCATGGGGTGGGGGAGGGGGCGAAAATTTTGGGAGCGTTGAAGAATGTTTGGAAGTCGAAAACATTATCTCGGAAAGCAAAAATGTGTATGTTTGAAGGAATAGTGGTTCCAACAATGTTGTATGGTTGCGAGGCGTGGGCTATAGATAGAGTTGTGCGGAGGAGGGTGGATGTGCTGGAAATGAGATGTTTGAGGACAATGTGTGGTGTGAGGTGGTTTGATCGAGTAAGTAATGTAAGGGTAAGAAAGATGTGTGGAAATAAAAAGAGCGTGGTTGAGAGAGCAGAAGAGGGTGTTTTGAAATGGTTTGGGCACATGGAGAGAATGAGTGAGGAAAGATTGACCAAGAGGATATATATTTCGGAGGTGGAGGGAACGAGGAGAAGTGGGAGACCAAATTGGAGGTGGAAAGATGGAGTGAAAAAGATTTTGAGTGATCGGGGTCTGAACATGTAGGAGGGTGAAAGGTGGGCAAGGAATAGAGTGAATTGGATCGATGTGGTATACCGGGGTTGACTTGCTGCCAGTGGATTGAATCAGGGCATGTGAAGCGTCTGGGGTAAACCATGGAAAGATGTGTTGGGCCTGGATGTGGAAAGGGAGCTGTGGTTTCGGGCATTATTGCATGACAGCTAGAGACTGAGTGTGAACGAATGAGGCCTTTGTTGTCCTTTCCTAGCGCTACCCCGCACACATGAGGGGGGAGGGGGATGGTATTCCTTTTGTGGTGAGGTGGCGATGGGAATGAATAAAGGCAGACAGTGTGAATTGTGTGCATGGGTATATATGTATGTGTCTGTGTGTGTATATATATGTGTACATTGAGATGTATAGGTATGTATATTTGCGTGTGTGGACGTGTGTGTATATACATGTGTATGGGGGTGGGTTGGGCCATTTCTTTCGTCTGTTTCCCAACGCAAATATACATACCTACACAGCTTTCCATGGTTTACCCCAGACCCTTCACATGCCCTGATTCAATCCACTGACAGCACGTCAACCCCGGTATACCACATCGATCCAATTCACTCTATTCCTTGCCCGCCTTTCACCCTCCTGCATGTTCAGGCCCCGATCACACAAAATCTTTTTCACTCCATCTTTCCACCTCCAATTTGGTCTCCCACTTCTCCCCGTTCCCTCCACCTCTGACACATATATCCTCTTGATCAATCTTTCCTCACTCATTCTCTCCATGTGCCCAAACCATTTCAAAACACCCTCTTCTGCTCTCTCAACCACGCTCTTTTTATTTCCACACATCTTTCTTACCCTTACATTACTTACTCGATCAAACCACCTCACACCACACATTGTCCTCAAACATCTCATTTCCAGCACATCCACCCTCCTGCGCACAACTCTATCATAGATAGCCCACGCCTCGCAACCATGCAGCCTTGTTGGAACCACTATTCCTTCAAACATACCCATTTTTGATTTCCGATGTAATGTTCTCGACTTCCACACATTCTTCAAGGCTCCCAGGATTTTCGCCCCCTCCCACACCCTATGATCCACTTCCGCTTCCATGGTTCCATCCGCTGCCAGATCCACTCCCAGATATCTAAAACACTTTACTTCCTCCAGTTTTTCTCCATATATAAAGTGCCTTGTGGAAAATTTTGATAAATTTTATGTTGTTCAGACTGGTAAGGATCTTTCTGTTAGACTTAAGCAACATAAATATAGTATAAGAACGGGACAAGAGTCAAATGCCTTGTTTAATCACGTTAAAAACTATGATCATTGTATTGACTGGAGTAATGCCATCTCAGTTATTAACTCTAACTCTATTACCAAGAGAAATATCACTGAATCTTCTATCATTAAATACACAAAAAAATATAATCTTAATATTATTGATGGCCTATACAAATTAGATAACTTTGTTGTTGATAAAATTTGTAAAATGATAAGTTTATGAACGCTCCTAGTATGTTTTGGACAATCACATGTTTACCAAATGGCGTCCTAGCTTCGTCTCTTCGGTGTATATTAACTGACTTATATTTCTCTCTTGTGTCTCCCTGATGATGTGATTATTACACGAAAGTGCACTTGGGAACTTATCGTGTTTCATTTTCCCCGTGGACTCATAGGAATATATATATGGATAGAGTTGTGCGCAGGAGGGTGGATGTGCTGGAAATGAGATGTTTGAGGACAATATGTGGTGTTAGTTGGTTTGAGCGAGTAAGTAATGTAAGGGTAAGAGAGATGTGTGGAAATAAAAAGAGCGTGGTTGAGAAAGCAGAAGAGGGTGTTTTGAAATGGTTTGGGCACATGGAGAGAATGAGTGAGGAAAGATTGACCAAGAGGATATATGTGTCGGAGGTGGAGGAAACGAGAAGTTGGAGACCAAATTGGAGATGAAAAGATGGAGCGAAAAAGATTTTGAGTGATCAGGGCCTGAACATGGAGGAGGGTGAAAGGCGGGCAAGGAATAGAGTGAATTGGATCGATGTGGTATACCGGGGTCGACGTGCTGTCAGTGGATTGAATCAGGGCATGTGAAGCGTCTGGGGTAAACCATGGAAAGTTCTGTGGGGCCTGGATGTGGAAAGGGAGCTGTGGTTTCAGGCATTATTGCATGACAGCTAGAGACTGAGTGTGAGCGAATGGGGCCTTTTTTGTCTTTTCCTGGCGCTGCCTCGCGCACATGAAGGGGGAGGGGGATGTTATTCCGTGTGTGGCGAGGTGGCGATGGAGGTGAGTAGCGGCCGACAGTGTGAATTGTGTGCATGTGTGTATATGTGTGTGTCTGTGTGTGTATATATGTGTGTACGTTGGGATGTGTGGGTGTGTATGTTTGCGTGTGTGGACGTGTGTGTGTGAGCATGTGTGTGGGGGTGGGTTGGGCCATTTCTTTCGTCTGTTTCCTTGCGCTACCTCGCAGGCGCGGAAGACAGCGACAAAGCAAATAAAAAAAAAAAGAATATATATATATATATATATATATATATATATATATATATATATATATATATATATATATATATATATATATATATATATATATATATATATATGAATAAAGTGGATATGAACGCGCACCTTCATAGAACGTACAAACCTCCAACTGCCAGGATCGTACCCGGGATATATATTACCCCTGGAAATATTGGAGAAAGAATGCTTCCCACGTATTCCCTGCGTGTCGTAGAAGGCGACTTTAAAGGGAGGGAGCGGGGGGCTGGAAATCCTCCCCTCTCGTTTTGTATTTTCCAAAAGAAGGAACAGAGAAGGTGGCCAAGTGAGGATAATCCATGAAAGGCCTAGTCCTCTGTTCTTAACGCTACCTCGCTAAAGCGGGGTGTGTGTGTGTGTGTATGTGTGTGTGTGTGTGTATGTGTGTGTGTGTGTGTGTGTGTGTGTGTGTGTGTGTGTGTGTGTGTGTGTGTGTGTGTGTGTGTGCGTGTGTGTGTGTGTGTGTAATGAAAATGATGTTACTAGTTATAGGGTTACTGGGTCAACTGCCGGAAAAGACTGAAAATACACAGAACAAATTTTGTGTAATCAGAGGGGTTGTAAGAACGTGGAGGCTTTATGTAAACAGTCATTTTGTCAACGCTGATGTGGAAATATACTGATTATTCATCATGTTCACAGTGCCTGGGATAACGTGTTCTCCTGGCGGTCTAGCTACGGTCAGGAGGCCGTGGGCGTGGACGTGTCTCTGTGCTCCCTCGAGGACAAGTCTTGGGTGGAAGGCTGCAAGACTCATTGTCTTGTCACTCCCTGGCACTAGCCAGCATACCAACCTAATTAACTGCGTGGGGAAGGGAATTTACGGGTCACCTGCACTATGTCAGTGTCTGAGCTTCTATTTGACAAGTGTGGGCCTTTATCTTATTCTTTAAGTGCGGAAGATAGTTATTTGCAGTCGCTGTCTCCCTCCTCCCGCTAGGGCGGAGGACGGTGTGGGCCGGGCCGTTCACCTTGCTGGACCCTCTGGTCTCTTGTACCAAATGCCAGAGGACACAATGCCCCGCGTTACAGTTTTATGACTAACTTCCCTTCGTATAGCTTGACTTCTTAGCTTCTTCTGTACTGAATTATGATACGAAAGACCGTGCTTTGCAGCATGTAACGAAGCTCACAGAGTGCTATGTTTCGTAGAGACATCAACTGGAACGAAGAGTTCAATGTCTACACTTTACAGCATCGTGTCTGACTTCATTTGGAATACTTTGGTCACCAGACTCGATCAAATATGAAATCCTTGGAGAAAGTCAGGGAAGACGGACAAAACGGATGCCGTGGTTCAGAAGTAGGATTTTTAGAGAGAAGTTCGGAGATCTAAAATTATTCTCTCTACAAAAGAATGCGTAGACGCTAGGGAAACCTGATATATGTTCTCTAAACACAAAATGATACCGTTGGAGATTCTGGGACCAGAGATAACGATATGAAGTTATATAGAAGGAAATATTCAAGCAACTTAGAAAAACACTCGAGTGTTTTCATTGGGATGACTATCAGTACCTTCAGAATATGACTAGAAAAATATTTGTGATATTCATTACCCTTAAATGTACCTATTTCAAGAAGGTGAAACAAGCATTTGCCTCAATTGTTTTCAAGATCAATTATTTCCTCCCCATTTCAGTCTTGATCCTCCTGCTCAGAAAATTCTGATGCGGTCAAAGTAGGAAACTTTTCTTATTCATACTTTCTTATAAAATATCCATGACAGTATAACCTTTCCATACCACACAGTATTCCTTAGCTTTCTTTAGGTTCCTGCCAGGCATTGTGCCGGAGGAATGTGGCAGGGTAAGTGCTTTCTACTTTCTTTTTTTTCATATTCTGTTCTTACCAAAAATGAGATCAGAGCCTCTTCATTATATTAGTATCATCACTTCCTCAAGGACCATCAGGTCTCGTGTTATCTGCCCTAACCATGTACTCCTCTCTACTAGTTAACGATCATCATAGATGAAAACGAAAATTTTGGGACACAGTGTCAGCTGAGAAAAGTGACATTCATCAATAAGACTTCGAGGAGGTCAGGACTAAAACCACCAAGAAACAAGACAGACGTGAGGAGAGACGAGCCAGAAGCGGCCGTAGCAGTGAACAGAGTGCACCCCTCACCGTGGTGCGCGGTAGACTGGTCTTCCTACCAGGCACTCACTTTGTAGCGAAATACCTCTGGCTATACCACACAGGCTAGAAGCACCCAGGTGCTAAATTCTGGTTCGCATCTATCGCACAAAGCAACGCTCCACTGAGGCAAAATGTGGAAAACCATCTCAGCAGTGAAATAGGAGGCTTAACAGTGCAACCATGCCTGACGAGAAGCCATGGTCAGTTCATCAAATCTGTCATTATCATCATGAGCCTTGACAGTTTCCAAGACCCTGCTGCATACGAGAGCACAACCAGAACATTAGGACTGCTAACGTAATGTGAGGGAATAGAACTGTAGCAGGTCACTAGATGCGATGAGAGCGCTCCCACCAGGCTCCTCACGATCCCTTGTGCTCACTGACATCTGACTGTCATCTTCTGAGAGACGTCAGTGTTTCATTATGTTGCTTAAAGATGGAATCATGTCTCGTAAGTTTGCTTTGCCAAGTTCTCTTTGTGTAGGATCTCCATGACGCGGCACTCACCACAAGTTTGCAATGAGAGACTTACTCAAGGTGAGTTTCTGTAAGAAATATGCATAACTGTAAGCAGCTAGGAGTCAGTGCGTGGCATGTCGACTTTTTTTGCATTACTTCTGTCTTCCTAGCGACAAGAATGGCAGCCGTGATAAACACCTAACCCGGCAGATGGGTTGCCAGTTAACCCCCCCAAGTAACCCCGGCGCTGGCCAAACTCCCAGAGTTCAACCCTTATTATGTGATGTAATTCCCGGAAGGCCATCGGGCAAGGCGGGGCCTCGTCAACGGAACAGGAGTCACCTACTGAAGGTGTCGTGAGCAAACCTGATTCAAAGAAAAAATAAAGGTGGTTAAAAACTAACAAATATTTATAAGAAATCCACAAGCAAAGTGAATTTCAGGTTTGTTGATAATACGTAGAATAAGAAAATACAATGGTAAACAGTGTGCCAGCAACACTAAACAGTGGTCATGTAAATTCATAAACTGTAGTGTGTGGTATGGTATTTCCTACAAAACTGTGATGATGCTTGGGAGGTATGCTAAATATATATTCTAAACAAAGACGAGTCAGTACATAAACTGGTTTGACTCCAGCATAGACAATGTAATACAAGATAACGAAATAATGAACAGATAGCAGTAATAACATACAAAAGTAGAGTGACATCAAAATCATTTAGCTGAAATAGTGATTTTCCAAAAAAATCAGGAGACTCGGACCTTCATCACAAGGCTGTTACTGAGGACCTTGGTGTATTGTGCTTACAAAGAGGTCTAACTTTTGTTGGTAAATCCCCATGCAATTTACCCAACCACATATGGCATGATCACAGAAGAGTAAATACTTGCTCAACGTACGCAAAGCAACAAGTCACTATCCTACGTCCCCCTCACCTTCGAGAAACGACAGATTTCAATGCCACGGTTTCAAGGTACGTGTTGGTATTTCTACACCCAGCGTACTACGTGTCTCTGCACCTGCCTGCCTCCTGAACTACACCGATCATCGCTTCTTTTCATGCGAAATGTACTGTTTTGATTCGAGAGTCAAACGGTAAACGCAAGAAGTCAGGTGACCTTTTCATTAATGCCAGTGGCAAAAAAAGTGATCTCACTCTTAGATGAATATATGAATATGCTCAGGCCATCAGTTGAGATCAACCATCTCACACATCTGCAGAGGAACCTATAGGTTTACAACCCGTGATACACGGTTCATAATTCTGAGGTTGTTGATAATCATACGTCTGACCACTCACCAAGAAAGGCACTAAGCAAGTAGCTAATGTTACATCTCCTGGTGCCAGACTGAACAAAAGGACAAGGGCAAGAAAATCAATTTACTGATCTTATCTCGGACTAGTACAGTGGTAATGAACCAAATAATGTACAGACATTTAACAACGACCTTATGAATACTATCTGATTTTTTTTTCTAGTCACAATGAGTTACCCAAGAGGAATAGGCTGAAAGGTCATTATAACAGACATCATTACTATAATGACTCCATATCAAAAGATTTTAGATTTATCATTATACAATAAAAAGTTATAGACAACTCTGAATACCACAAATGTCAACATTGCTTTTATCTTCGCTTGCAGCAGCGACATAACCAATGACTAAACTCGAGAACAAATGACGGGAGAAAACTTTTTAGTGGGTTGAATCAACGTACACCTTAATCAACACCTGGATGAGTATCAACAAAATCATAGGTAAGAATAACAATCAAGTTTCTCATTGAATAGGACGAATGAATTAATTATAAGAAGAGCATATTCTTCTAGTTAGAGCATTCTGTGACCTAAGACTAGAGATATTTCGAGTGGAAAATCCAAAGCTAGACATGATCTTGCTAGATTTATGCTCAGCGAACAAAATGATAAATGGGATGTCCCACATACTGACTATGAACCTGAAGCATTCCTCTCTAGGAGCGAATCTGCTGCCCCTGAGGAGATGGCATCACAAAGGCATTAAAACAGCAACAGACCAGTGGGTTCTCTCGAGGTTTGTGATTGTGGCAGATGTCAGAAACTCACAAATTAGTGTGGTAAGAATTAGAGATGAATCAAAGATAACCTGCATATTGTCAATGTAGATAAGGAGGAGCAAGTAATGCAGGTCGTGGGAATAGAAGCAAAATATCTATCAAGTCTATTCTTAACCGTATCTGGAGTGCTTCCTTCAACCACTCGAACTGGAAGATCGTTCCAAGTGTTATCAATCCAATCTAAGGATAAAGTACTTCGTCGAAGTCGAAATATAAAGTCTGCCCAGATGAATCAAATTTCATGTAATTTGATGAAGATTATCCGAACTAGATAGACACAAGTCTATCTAGTCTCTTTTTTGGATAGTGTGATATCAAAAAATTTTGCCAGTCTATCAATTTGTTTATGTCAGCATAAAGCTGTTGACGTTCAAGTTTTTCTTGGTAGATTTGATTTCCCAGCTTTGCATCATCAACGAATTTGGACATCTTGCAACGGAGCCAATTATCAATATCACTGATATATAAGAGAAAGAGAAACGGTTCCAAAACCAATCCTTGTCTCACTTCATTTATCTTGTCTAACGAATCTGAGACTAGACTATTAATCAGAACTTTACGGCTGGTGAACCAATTTCCTATCCACCGAAGTACAGCCACATCAGTGCCAAATGACTTAATTTTGCTAATAACCTCTGGTGCAAAGCTTTATAAAATGCATTTGGAAATCTAGGAAGATGACATATACTATTTTGCCTTCGTCATACATGTCGATAATACCATAAAAGAAATCAAGATGTGCTAGACATGAGTTACTTCATCGAAGCCATGCTAAGAATCGGTTATTAAGTGGTGTCCTCTGAATGGTGTCAGTTCGATCTCGAAAATTGTTTTCATAAGTTTCCCAATGGCAGACGTTAAGCTAATTGTACGATGATTTCTGGGCAGTAGCTTATCTCCTTTTTTTGAACATCAAAGTTACACTAACAAATTTCCATTCATCGGGAACTTTTCTTGTATCAAGTAACTTGTTAAGAATGGCAGTCAAGGATTTAACTAACCAATTTTTCGCCTCTTTCATTATCCCGGATAAGATCTATGAAGGCCAGCCGTTCTATCTATTTTCATTCCGTTTCCTACTAATAAGGTAATTGAAGAACATGGGTTGCGAACTCGATCATAAATACATATGGAAAAACGTCATTTAAGATACTAGCCATAGAGTCGCTGTCTTGCATGAAGTCACCTTTTTCCGTATTCAATGGACCAATAGACTGGGTAATGACTCTCTTGCTGCTAATATGATTTGTAAAATTCCTTTTGCTATTTTCAGTAATATAAACTTCATATTGACGTTTGCGTTGTCGTATAACTCTCTTACTTTCTCGACGCAAATATACATAACATCTGTAATGCTGGCCATTGGTCTTGGAGTTTCTTCCGAGCTACTTTCTCGGCAAACAACAGGTGCTTTTTCATTTCCCCATTCCACCACCTTGGCTATGTTTTAGGAGTAGACTGTCTAGTACACATTGGCACGTATATTACCTCTACTATTCTGAGGGTTTTACTAAAGCTTTTTCGAACTAAGTTCGCGTCGTTTTCACTGACTTACATCATCATAGGTTTGCCTGTAAAGAGCAACGCGAAGATAAAATCTACATGTTTAAAATCGGGTATTTTTCACGAAGGTCATGTTGGCCAATATCACATGCATCGTTAAAAGCAACATCATTAGACTTCCAAGACGTGTACCCGGCAGTGTGAATTATGCTTTGGAGTCAGTTACCCTCTCCTTGGAATAATAGAATCATTTTGCCAACCGAGACATAATCATCCTATCTTCCTGACGAGCTATTTTTCTTGTAAAACTCTTGCGAGGATGACGCTTAGCAGATTAGTGTAGGAATTCAAAGAACGCGTGTCGCTTCACATACATAGATCTTCCGTTGACAAAAATGTACAGACCTGCATCACTGTTCATCCTATACAAGGCGACAGACGGCACAAAAGCATTTCATTTCTTGATCTAGAAATTGCGTTTGGTTCCTCTAACCGGCAAGTCATAGTGAGTGAACTAGTTAAAACGGATACAGATGGTCGACTCCTGCGGTGGAGACTTGGTTATCTCTCCAAGAGAAAGCTTCCTGTATTGTTTCAAGGTTACATTAGGGAATTTACAGACATGCAGTGGCACTCCTCAAGTAGAACAATTCTTCTCACTTTTTTTTTAGTGGGACCAATCAATGCCTCACTAAAATAACTCCCAGAGAGTCCCATGAATATGATAACACGTTATGTAGATGTTGCTCCCCTTCCAGCCAAAACCTCTCCTGAAATGCAACCTATTCTCAGTTGCATACACACAGCCTGCGACAGCCTTGGCTTTATCATATCTGGAGAGAAAACCAAGATGTACATTGGATGAACTGGTGACTGAGAGGTCTCTTCTCTTAAATATCATGGGTATCTCAGTCATATGTCCAGCAGCTGCTGTGCAAATGCTAAGTCGGCGATGTACAGGCGGGTTCAGAGCCCTCAGGGTTGTTCTAACACGATGCACTTAGATTATATGAGGTACCTAATGGACGAGACATTCAAAAGATAATGTTTATATTACACCACTTGTATGATGCTCGGAAACAGCGGCACTTTTCACTATCCTGGTAGATAACTCATTATGATATCACTATGCCTACCTACCTACCCATTCAAGCAACCTATTGCACATAATCCTTACTTGCAGCATAATAACCAAGCCTGTATTCCTCGACATACATAGAATCTTCAGACTGAGAAAGAAGTAAGACAGAATATCTATACTGATGACCCTCAATTCTGCCACTTAGGGGGCTGAGAATGCTGCCATTGTAACTTGATCTAGTAGTCTTCTTGTAGAAAGAAATATTGGATAAAGAATTTGGCATCTTCATCACGAAATGAATTGATCACCATACATATTACTATTGAGCTTACAGAAAATACCACTTCAGAAAGTTTGATAATTTCTGATTCTCTCTTCCCACAATACTTGCCCTACATTGCAGTACTAAGTTTGTCTCTGAAGTCTGATACACATATGTGCTTAGTAATGGCAAAGTGATTCAAGACCTTCACTGACATTAATGTTACCATTCTTTGTGTATTTGATAATAAAAGATTCAGTGATGTACAATGATCATAATTCTTAACATGATTAAACAAGGCATTCGATTCTTGTCCTGCTCTTGTACTATATTTATGTTGCTTAAATCTAACAGAAAGATCCTAACCAGTCTGCCCAATATAAAACTTATCATAATTTTTGTGTGGTACTCTATAAACGCACCCTGCGGAGCTTTCTGGTGACTTCTTGATTAAGATATTCTTTATAGTATTGCTGTTGCTGAGAGCAACATTTACATTCAAGGATTTAAGCAACATGGGAAGAAAGGTAAAACTCATTACTGAAAGGGATAACTAAAAGGTTCTTGGTATCAAGGAGTAATACTGAGGTGAACACATTGTTTTATTCTATCCTGGTGAGCTGAGGAGAGGTGTAAATATGAGCAGACGTTTCTAGATTTTCTAAAATTGCTTAGCTTGAACTTGTTCATATGTCTGTGCACAATGACATCCGAGAAAGGCAAGGCTTTCTCATTTTCTTCTTCACAGGTAAACTTTACTGAAGTAACTTGGCTGTTGAGTCTCGGGGGAAAATCACCGATGTCTTCATTATTCGGACATGTGGAAATTAGATCATCTATATACCGAAACCATATGGCGCTTGGTGGTATGACGCCTGGAAAGAGGCCGACCTTCGAAGAACTCCATGTAGAGATTACTCAACACGGCAAAAAGGGGATTTTTCACCGTCATGTCGAATCTCTAAAGACTATTTGATATATAGACTAGACAAATGAGAGTCAGGCAAAGATAGTAGGATGCGGGAGAGACGAAAAAAGGAAAAGGATCCCACAGCTTCGCTCTGTGAAGAATGAAGATTTGAGGGTCAATCCTCGTGTAGTTCATCTCTCCGCAGAAATCATGGGAAGAGGCAACCACTCGTGTGCTACCGGGTAAAGTCTTAGGGGTCAGGATACACACAAACAATTCATTGAAGCAGTGATCAAAATGATACCTGAACAACAGGAAGAAGAAAGCAACATTATGGCTGACGGAAAGGAACAGTTGATAATAAGAAACACAGTAAGATGTATTCTTTCGATTCCCTTCATGCCAAAAGAGAGCCATTCAGGAGCAATTAAGACCCATTTGAGATGAGGAACAGTTGTATATGATGAAAAATAATGTGACCCCTGCACAACACCTCAGATTTAGAAAAGCAGCTCTTTTTGATGTCGTGCATGTGGGGTGTCCAGGAAAGAGTGGAGGAAACGGTTATTCGTAACTGGCTGATGTTATTGCAGGGTTGAATTCTAGTAATTTCATATATTTGGTAATGGGAAAGAACTGAGATATAGAAAGAGAATGAGGAAGAAACTGTGTTTTTGCACACTTGAATTTAATCAGGTTACTGCTTCCCTACTGAACAGGTCTTAAAATGAGAGAGAAAGTGTATTCAGTGCGAGAATAGAAAAAGAAAAAAACTTCCAGGTAAGGACGTGAAGGAGAGTGAGCTGAAGAATGTGGAATGGAATTTCGGCGTAAGATTAAGGACGGTTAAAGAATGTGGAACACAGATCGTTTATGGAGAGAAGAAGCTGAGGCGGTAGGTTACAAACCTGAGGGAGACCAGTGCTACCACAGGGTCAGGATAAGTGGCTTCATCAACGACACCCATGACGGAGCGACTGAAGAAGAGTGCATCACAGACCAGAGAGAAGCAGAAGAGACTTGGGAGAGGGATTATAATAGGCAAACACTCTTGTCCGAATCTGTTAGTCTTCTCATTTATCAAACAATGCGACAAATCATTTGTCCGAAAGCCACTAGAGGGGAAGAACAAAGGTGGTTCACATGAAAGAGAAGATCACCAGTAGACCATGCGCCGCGAGACCTGTACTGGTGATCTGAAAGATAAGAATGGGATTCCTAGTCGTGAGGAAAGTGAGGGTAAGGAGAGTTTCGAAGATCTTGGATATAGTAAATTTGAAAACAATGGAGATGAAAGACAGAGAGGTTAGAATGGGTTTCTTTCTTGGGGATTAGGCCCAAGCAAGGTATGCTTCTAAGAAGCGAGGAGGGATTGTGTTTTTAGGCAAAGAAAAAATAGGTAAGGGACGGAGAGAGCTGCGAGGAACACTCATATAAGACTTAAGGAGGGATGCCATATAGCCCATACATTGGGCCATTGTATATGCATGTATGTGTACCGGTAGCCACAAGAAAAATGAATCCCGAAGATCGACCGTCTTCAGGGATACAGAGCGTCTTTGTGTCCCTGAAGACGTAAATTATCACGAGAGTGCCTGGGTCTCCGTGTTCTGTTCTTTGTGGCCACCAGCATAATCCTGAATCTCCTTTCACCCTCCTGCATGTTCAGGCCCCGATCACTCAGAATCTTTTTCACTCCATCCTTCCACCTTCAATTTGGTCTCCCACTTTTCCTCGTTCCCTCCACCTCTGACATGTATATCCTTTTTGTCAATCTTTCCTCACTCATTCTCTCCATGTGACCAAACCATTTCAACACACCCTTTTCTGCTCTCACAACCACACTCTTTTTATTACCACACATCTCTCTTACCCTTTCATTACTTACACGATCAAACCACCTCACACCACATATTGTCCTCAAACATCTCATTTCCAACACATCCACCCTCCTTCGCACAACCCTATCTATAGCCCACGCCTCGCAACCATATAGCATTGTTGGAACCACTATTCCTTCAAACAAACCCATTTTTGCTTTCCGAGATAATGTTCTCGCCTTCCACACATTTTTCAACGCTCCGAGAACTTTCGCCCCCTCCCCCACCCTGTGACTCACTTCCGCTTCCATGGTTCCATCCGCTGCCAAATCCACTCCCAGATATCTAAAACACTTCACTTCCTCCAGTTTTCCTCCATTCAAACTTACCTCCCAATTGACTTGTCCCTCAACCCTACTGTACCTAACAACCTTGCTATTATTCACATTTACTCTCAGCTTTCTTCTTTCACACACTTTACCAAACTCAGTCACCAGCTTCTGCAGTTTCCCAACCGAATCAGCCATCAGCGCTATATCATCAGCGAACAACCGCTGACTCACTTCCCAAGCCCTCTCATCCACAACAGACTGCATACTTGCCCTTCACTCAAAACTCTTGCATTCACCTCCCTAACAACCCCACCCATAAATAAATTAAACAACTATGGCGACATCACGCATCCCTCCTGCAAACCTACATTTACTGAGAACCAGTCACTTTCCTCTCTTCCTACTCGTACACATGCCTTACATCCTCGATAAAAACTTTTCACTGCATCTAGCAACTTCCCTCCCACACCAGATGTTCTTAATACCTTCCACAGAACATCTTTATCAATTCTATCATATGCCTTCTCCAGATCCATAAATGCTACATACAAATCCATTTGTTTTTCAAAGTATTTCTCACATATATTCTTCAAAGCAAACACCTGATCCACACATTCTCTACCACTTCTGAAACCACACTGCTCTTCCCCAATCTGATGCTCTGCACATGCCTTCAACCTCTCAATCAATACCCTCACATATAATTTCCCAGGAATACTCAACAAACTTATACCTCTGTAATTTGGACACTCACCTTTGTCCAATTTGCCTTTGTACAATGGCACTATGCATGCATTCCACCAATTCTCAGGCACATCACCATGAGCCATACATACATTAGATATCCTTACCAACTAGTCAACAACACAGTCACCTTTTTTTTTTTATAATTTTCACTGCAATACAATCCATACACGCAGCCTTGCCGGCTTTCATCTTTCGCAAAGCTTTCACTGCCTCTTCTCTGATTGCCAAATTATTCTCCCTTACCCTCTCATTTCGCACACCACCTCGACCAAGACACAATATATATATATATATATATATATATATATATATGTATATATATATATATATATATATATATATATATATATATATATATATATATATATATATATATATATATATATATATATATATATATATATATATATTTTTTTTTTTTTTTCTTTTTTTTTTTTTCATACTATTCGCTATTTCCCGCGATAGCGAGGTAGCGTTAAGAACAGAGGACTGGGCCTCCGAGGGAACATCCCCACCTGGGCCACTTCCCCGTTCCTTCCTTCGGAAAAAAAAAAAAAAAAAAAAAAAAAAAAATAATAATAATAATAATAATAATTTTCTTTCTTTCTTTCAAACTATTCGCCATTTCCCGCATTAGCGAGGTAGCGTTAAGAACAGAGGACTGGGCCTTTGAGGGAATACCCTCACCTGGCCCAATTCTCTGTTCCTTCTTTTGAAAAAAAAAAAAAAAAAAAAAAAAAAAAAAAACGAGAGGGGAGGATTTCCAGCCCCCCGCTCCCTCCCCTTTTAGTCGCCTTCTACGACACGCAGGGAATACGTGGGAAGTATTCTTAATCCCCTATCCCCAGGGTGAAGGCATGTACAGAGCATCAGATTGGGGAAGAGCAGTGTGGTTTCAGAAGTGGTAGAGGATGTGTGGATCAGGTGTTTGCTTTGAAGAATGTATGTGAGAAATACTTAGAAAAGCAAATGGATTTGTATGTAGCATTTATGGATCTGGAGAAGGCATATGATAGAGTTGATAGAGATGCTCTGTGGAAGGTATTAAGAATATATGGTGTGGGAGGAAAGTTGTTAGAAGCAGTGAAAAGTTTTTATCGAGGATGTAAGGCATGTGTACGTGTAGGAAGAGAGGAAAGTGATTGGTTCTCAGTGAATGTAGGTTTGCGGCAGGGGTGTGTGATGTCTCCATGGTTGTTTAATTTGTTTATGGATGGGGTTGTTAGGGAGGTAAATGCAAGAGTTTTGGAAAGAGGGGCAAGTATGAAGTCTGTTGGGGATGAGAGAGCTTGGGAAGTGAGTCAGTTGTTGTTCGCTGATGATACAGCGCTGGTGGCTGATTCATGTGAGAAACTGCAGAAGCTGGTGACTGAGTTTGGTAAAGTGTGTGGAAGAAGAAAGTTAAGAGTAAATGTGAATAAGAGCAAGGTTATTAGGTACAGTAGGGTTGAGGGTCAAGTCAATTGGGAGGTGAGTTTGAATGGAGAAAAACTGGAGGAAGTGAAGTGTTTTAGATATCTGGGAGTGGATCTGGCAGCGGATGGAACCATGGAAGCGGAAGTGGATCATAGGGTGGGGGAGGGGGCGAAAATTCTGGGAGCCTTGAAGAATGTGTGGAAGTCAAGAACATTATCTCGGAAAGCAAAAATGGGTATGTTTGAAGGAATAGTGGTTCCAACAATGTTGTATGGTTGAGAGGCGTGGGCTATGGATAGAGTTGTGCGCAGGAGGATGGATGTGCTGGAAATGAGATGTTTGAGGACAATGTGTGGTGTGAGGTGGTTTGATCGAGTGAGTAACGTAAGGGTAAGAGAGATGTGTGGAAATAAAAAGAGCGTGGTTGAGAGAGCAGAAGAGGGTGTTTTGAAGTGGTTTGGGCACATGGAGAGAATGAGTGAGGAAAGATTGAGCAAGAGGATATATGTGTCGGAGGTGGAGGGAACGAGGAGAAGAGGGAGACCAAATTGGAGGTGGAAAGATGGAGTGAAAAAGATTTTGTGTGATCGGGGCCTGAACATGCAGGAGGGTGAAAGGAGGGCAAGGAATAGAGTGAATTGGAGCGATGTGGTATACCGGGGTTGACGTGCTGTCAGTGGATTGAATCAAGGCATGTGAAGCGTCTGGGGTAAACCATGGAAAGCTGTGTAGGTATGTATATTTGCGTGTGTGGATGTATGTATATACATGTGTATGGGGGGGGGGTTGGGCCATTTCTTTCGTCTGTTTCCTTGCGCTACCTCGCAAACGCGGGAGACAGCGACAAAGTATAAAAAAAAAAAAAAAAAATATATATATATATATATATATATATATATATATATATATATATATATATATATATATATATATATATATATATATATATATATATATATATATATAAATATATATATATATATATATATATATATATATATATATATATATATATATATATATATATATATATATATATATATATATATAAATATATATATATATATATATATATATATATATATATATATATATATATATATATATATATATATATATATATATATATATATATATATATATATATATATATATATATATATATATAGATGATAAAGATGCTCTGTGGAAGGTATTAAACGTATATGGTCTGGGAGGTAAGTTGCTAGAAGCAATGAAAAGCTTTTATCGAGAATGTTTGGTATATGTACGAGTAGAAAGAGGAAAGTGAGTGGTTCCCAGTGAATGTCGGTTTGTTTATGGATGGAGTTGTTAGGGAGGTGAATGCAAGAGTTTTGGAGAGAGGGGCAAGTATGCAGTTTGTTGTGGATGAGAGGGCTTGGGAAGTGAGTCAGTTGCTGTTCGCTGATGATACAGCACTGTTGGCTGAATCGAGTGAGAAACTGCAGAAGTTGGTTATTGAGATTGGTAAAGTGTGTGAAAGAAGAAAGCTGAGAGTAAATGGGAATAAGAGCAAGGTTATTAGTTTCAGCGGGGTTGAGGAACAAGCCAATTGGGAGGTAAGTTTAAATGGAGAAAAACTGGAGGAAGTGAAGTGTTTTAGATATCTCGGAGTGGATCTGGCAGCGGATGGAATCATGGAGGTGGAAGTGAGTCACAGGGTGGGGGAGGGGGTGAATGTTCTGGAAGGTGAGAACATTATGAGAACATAAAGGAATAGAGTTTCAAACAATGTTATATGGTTGTAAGGCATGGGCTATAGATAGAGTTGTGCGGAGAAGGGTGGATGTGTTGGAAATAACATGTTTGAGGACGACATGTGGTTTGAGGTGATTTGATCGAGTAAGTAATGAAAGAGTAAGAGAGATGTGTTGTAGCAAAAAGAGTGTGGTTGAGAAAGCAGAAGAGGGTGTTTTGCTCACATGGAGATAATGAGTGAGGAAAGATTTACAAAGAGGATATATGTCTCAGAGGTCGAGGGAACGAGGAGAAGTAGGAGACCAAATTGGATGTGGAAGGATGGAGTGAAAAAGATTTTGAGCGATCGGGGCCTGAACATACAGGAGAGTGAAAGGCGTGCAAGGAATTGAGGGTATTGGAACGATGTGGTATACCGGGGTCGACGTGCCGTCAGTGGACTGAACCAGGGCATGTGAAGCATCTGGGGCAAACCATGGAAAGTTTTGTGGGGCCTTGATGTGGAGAGGGAGCTGTGGTTTCGGTGCATTACACATGACATCTAGAGACTGAGTGTTAACGAATGTGGCCTTTGTTGTCTTTCCTAGCTCTACCTCGCGCGCACGCGGGGGAGGGGGATGCTATTTCATGTGTGGCCGGGTGGCGGCGAGAATGGATGAAGGCAACATGTATGAATGTTTACATGTGTATATATGTATATGTCTGTGTATGTATATGTATGTGTACGGTGAAATGTGTAGGTATGTATATGTGCGTGTGTGGGCGTTTATGTATATACATGTGTATGTGGGTGGGTTGGGCTATTCTTTCGTCTGTTTCCTTGCGCTACCTCGCTAACGCGGGGGACAGCGACAAAGTGTAATAAATCAAAATGAATATGTGTGTGTGTGTGTATATTTACCATCATAATTTATGCAAAACTATGTAGGCCCGGTAAAGCGAATTCACTAAATGCTTAATATCATAAAGTTTAAGATCATAGAGTTGAATACTGGACACATTGTTGACGTGACCCAAGGCCACACACACACGCTTGCACACACACACACATACACACACACACACACACACACACACACACACACACTACGACCTTCACTGGATGACTCTCGCTCTCAGCGCGCCTCTGCAACGCCTGGCCCAGGCGGACTTCCATGGCTGCTGGCCTCACACCCAGGACTCAGCTCCTGCCGACCCACCTGCAGCCGCCACAAGGTCTTGTAACGCAGGGCGCGGTCGGCCTAGCCAAACCCCCATCAGGCCTGGACCTGTTTTTGCCATGCTTCACACGGTTTCTGGACCAGAATTGTCTTGGCAGATCCGGGTACTTCAGTCATTGTACTGGTGGTCAAAGAATACATGATGTCGAACATAAAGACAACAGAGGAGTGATAATTATGATGCAGAATAATTTCTGTAGAACTCTGTGTCCCTGTGTTAAGTAGGCAATGACCTAGCCCTAGCATGGCCGGGCCCGTTAACCTGGTTGTGGACCGGTTTTATCGCAGCGGGACACGTTAACCCGGTCAGAGGGCGCTACACCCACCTCTCCCTCAGGCGCAACGGACGATGAGAAAAGAAGAAAAAAGGACGAGAAAGAGAAAAAAAATTCTATGATGCGTAGAGAGAAGATACAGCCATGGTAACTGCGTGGAAAATTGTCGACTTGAAAAAAGTTCCCAACAGTTTCACGACATCTGTCCAGCGGCTGGAATCTTAAAAAAGAAAGACAAGATGAGCGATGAAATGAATCTGTTACTAGTAGAATATGTCAGGGAAAATACGTATTTGTCCAGCCTCGATTTGAAGGTATTTATAGTCTCTGCATATACCACTTTAGAGGCAGTATGTTCCAATGTCCCATCACTCTTTCTACACATGCCTATTACATCTCTTTCATTTTTTTTTCATCCCATTACTTCTGGTCATTCAATCACTGTGCATAATTAAGAGATTAATGTATGAAATGTTGTTCGAGTTATTTAGTATTTCATACATTTCTATTGATCTTTTCAGGGTCTACGCTGTTTTAGACTGAATAATATTAGGTTCTTGACTCTCTTCATCGGGCGTCTTTAAGAATAAGAGGTTGAGTTTGGTTGCTCTTCTTTGAATTCTTTCACGTTTCTCTTCATCTGTTAATGTAATAACTCGAAGATCCTCTTCTTCTCCAGATGTTTATCAAACATTCTGTACTCGAAACCTACATTTTTGGTACTAAAGTTTATAATTTTGCATTTGCCTTGTGTAAATTGATATCCATTTACCATGTCTCTCTTCGCTCAACTAGTTTGTCCAGGTCCTTAGAATCTTCAGGCGATCTCCCTTTAAGCTGTCTATGTTTCCCAATTTTGTATCGTCGGCAAATTCTAGGACTGTTGGTGAGTCTTGTCTGTAGGTCGTTGATACAGGTGGTAAAACTTATGAGTCCAAGAACTTAGCCTTGTGAAGCTCCAAAGTCAGTCGAATGGTTCCGCATCTAACAAGTCTCTGTTTCCGTTCAAGGAGTCAGTCCGCAAATTCTATCTAGAATGCCGTGGGCTGTAAAACTACTTAGCAATAATTATGTGGTGCTTTAAGGAAGGCTTTATGAAAATCCAAGTGTATAATATCAGAGAGTATCTTGGAGTCCCAGTGGCCATATATGGGGTTAAAGACTTCAATCAGATTTGTAACACACGACCTCTTATTCCGGAAACCATGTTGGTTGCCGGTTATCAATCTATTTCCTTTGGGAATTGAACGATTTTGTCTGCTTATTGATGTGAATGATTTGCTTACGTGTGAAGTGAGACAACTGAGGCAGTGGTTCGAAGCATGTTGACTGTCTCCTTTTTAAGAAAATTGGCATAAAACCAGCGGCTTCCATTCATAAGGCTCTTTATCGTCCTGCATTGATTAGTTGAATGATTTTGGTGATCGAAAAAGCTATTGCTGGCTAACTTCTTTCAGCATTCTGGAGACGATATCTTGTGGACCAGTTAACACAGCAGGGTCCGTTAACGTGGTTCTGACCAGACGTTAACACAACAGGGCGCGTTAGTCTGGTTTTTATCCAGCTGTTAATATAGTAAGCCCCATTTACTTGGTTTTGGCCATACTATAACATAGTAGAGTACGTTGCCCCAGTCGCGATCTGGTGTTAGCATAGCAAGAAACATTAACCTGGCTGTGAACAGGTGACAACACAGCAGGGAACGTTACTCTTTGGTCATGACCTGCTGTTTACACACCATGTACTGTTAATCTTGTTGCGGCGAGGCATTAACGGTAGAACATGCTAACCTCGTCGTAGCCAGGTATTGACACAGTAGAACACGTTAACCTTGTTGTGGTCAGGTGTTACTATAGAGCAAATGTTAACTATGTTGTAGCCAGGGAGTTAACACAGCAAGGCACATAGACTTATCCGTGGCGGGAGGAGAAGAAGGAACGATGAGTAAGGAGACGTCTTAAGCAGTGTGGTCAGGTGAGCCAACTGGGTTAGAATAATGTGAGGTTATAACACAAAGGATGAACCAGTAAGATGTAGATCCACATGTTGGTGAACTGGTCTTGACGATCGTGAACCTGAACGTTGTGCTTGATGGTTCACACTAGAAATGGGGGAAAAAATGAAGGCCTCGTCCTCCTTCTCCCCCCTGCCCCCCTACACACACACACACACACACACACACACACACACACACACACACATTGCGATATTTGGAAAAGACTTTAGCAGACCCATACAAGACTTATGGTCCTGATGAAAGTCCATGGTATGTGCTGAAAATGTGTGCAGGTACACAGCATACATTTCTTCAAATACTGATGAAGCTGTCGCTAGAGAGAGGCACAGTCCCAAGGAAATGGAAGACGGCGAACATCATACATTTATGGAAGAAAACCACGAAGAGATACTGAACTACAGACCAGTCTCTCTAATCAATATGGTTAGTAGGGACTAGTAAAGATAAATCACAAAGCAAATGGATGACTGTTTACTGAGTAGAAATTACCTGAGTGGCAACTAGGTTTTAGGGATGCGTAACTTACCTCGTTGATTTCCAAGAGAAAGCGAGCTCTGCCTTACACAAAAGGCAAGGCTAGGCGGACTGTATGTATTTGGATTGCCTGGGGGCATTTCACACTATACCACACCGGAGGCTGATTAACAAGCCTCCGGTGTGGTATAGATAGATTATCATAAAATGGAAGGGAACGAAAGATACGGGTACCTTCTCCAAATGGATGTAAGCCACCAACAGAGTACCACAAGGTTCTATTCTGGGACATTTACTCTTCTTAATCCACGCAAATTTCTTTTCAGGTGGTAGATACTCCTCCCTGAATACGTTTGCAGATGATGCAAAGGTAATAAGGGAAGTGAAAAGCGAGCAGGATTGCATCGACTTATAAGGGGACTTATAATGACTTTAAAGTTGGCCTGATAAATGGTTGAGAAAATTCAACCTGAGTTGATATAAAGTAATGAGGATGGGACAGAATAAAAGAATACCTCAATATGATTCTCTTTCGAGCAGGATGTAAGTTTCAGGATTCTGTGTGTGAGAGGAACTTGGGAGTTGATATCGTCCCTAACCTGTCGCTAGATTTCCATATCAGGAGAATGGTAAAGGAGACAAACTGTTTGCAGACAAATATCAGAATATCTCTCAAGTGTATGGATAAGGAAATATTTAGCAAGCTGTTTTCATAAAGCCAAACTTAGAATACGCTTCTCATATCTAGTAACCGCTCTTGAAGAAGCATAAAGAACTAATAGGGAGGGAGTAGGGGAAAAATCCTTCTCATGTTAGAAAAAAAATCTCAAAATGGGTTAAGGTCACCAGTGGCCCCAAGTCGAAGTTCTGAAACCATTGCTCTTCTTGATCTATGTGAATGATTTACCAGAAGGATTGGAATCCTACCTGACTATACTTGTGGATGATGCCAAAGTCATGAGGGAAGTGTAAAGAAAGCAGAGTTGCATCAAGTTACATGGGCACCTAAGCAGACGCCAATGTTGGCATCTTACATGGGCACCTAAGCAGAAACCAATGCTGGCAACTTACATGGGGACCTGAGCAGACGCCAATGTTGGCAACTTACATGGGCACCTAAGAAGACACCAATACTGGCAACTTACATGGGCACCTAAGCAGACGCCAATGTCGGCAACTTACTTGGGCACCTAAGCAGACACCAATGTTGGTCTGATGCATGATGAATGAAATGCAACCCATTAATGTTATTTTAAGAGAACATGACACAATCGAATACTGCATCGATACGAATATTATCCAGCAAAAATAAACTGTAGGAATCTGTATATGACAGGCGCCCGTGAATCAACACTGCATATCCTGTAAAAGGGGCCACACTGCAAGGGAATGTAAATTAAACAAACTGGTTGCTGGTAAATTTCAGAACTGCATTCAAGTAACTGGATGAGGGAAAAACCAGGAAGCTGTTCTCATCCTATATTTGGCTAGAATTAGATTATACTTCTCAGGTTTAGTCGTCGCACTTAAAGGACAAAAAAATCGATAAAATTTAGCGGAAAGTAACAAAGTTGGTAGCAGAATAAAGGAGTCCAAATTACATGGAAAGGGTAGGAGCCATGGATTATTTCTACTATGGAAGAGAAAAGAGTCAGGGGTGACTTGATAAAAGACCCAGAAGCCATGACATGAAATCAAGCAAGAATCTCATGTTGGAAAGGATGTAAAGAAGTTCTTTTCTAGTATACGAGCTGCGGAGGAACACACTGAGTCGTGAAAAAATGGGAATACGAACATCATACGGATAGTTATAGATGTGCATGATGACAGAGAAGCTCTAGAGATGGGCCTCATGATGTAGGGCTCCCTCCCCGCACACTGCACATTGCCTGTGTGAGATGATCTCAGCCACTGCTTGTAGTGAACCCTGAAGTCCCCTAAGCAGAAGAACTCAGCTTGGACGGATGTCAGACTGTCGTGGTAGACACTGAAATTATTGAACATTGTTATGAATTTTGTCGAATTGGAGAACACTGGGTGAAACGAAAAGAAACATCGATACCTCACAGACAAATCTTGAATCCAAGGGACATCTCAGTTTGGATATTCAGGGTCAACGAGTCGTCCAACGAGTTTGCTGGGGCAAGAGTAAGCACAAATTCCTCCTCTGAAATGAAAAGTTGATCCATGTTACAGTGTATGTGCAAAGAATTATCAGAAACATCATTAGGGAGTTGAAGCTTCGAGAAAGCGTCCAATACATTAGAGGTAATAGCCGTGTGGTGTTAAAGAGAAAAGACTGGTGGAAAGACCGCTCGTGAAAGACAGTCAGGTCTACGGTTCGAGTTAGGATCTTGGGAGGGGCCTGAGACCTCCTCGCTGGCAGAAAGATTCGGACATAAACCAGTAGTTTCTGTACACCGCAGGACACTGAGTTCTAAGAACCACATTCATGCTTCCACAGATCATAATTATTTTCTAAACGAAAAGTTGCCTCACCCTGCATATCTAAAAGGATATCAAGTTGTGTTAATGTATTTGCAAATCATATCAAGCGACCTGCTCACACTTCACCTACTTACTGTGAAACACCTGACATATCTGTTGTCTAGTGACCTGAGACGGGAACAGGATAACGGGCATTCAGGACAACGCACCACGCCACCAATAACGACCCATCAGGCCCCGTTAGCCAGACAGACCTTTTCTGTGGGGTCCGCCACTCCCTTCATTATCCACAGACAGTTATCTTCTCTATGGAAACTGAGAAGCATTAAATGGTTACGGATCTGGTCGGTGGGTAAAAACTCGACTATGATACACCAGGTCGAGCCAGACCCTTCACCTCACGTCCGGGGAAGGACCCTAAACGCGGTAATTCCCGTAGTCACAGTCCACCTGCCGTCACGCTCGCTATCATTTCCCAGGTAATGAGCCACAGACCCCGTCACACCGCTCGAGTCCGGACCAGTCTTGTCAATGGTGAGTTTTTCTTCGGTGTGTATGAAGGGCGAGGCAGGGCGAGAGCAACGTTTCCTTGTCCGAGAGAAATTACCTTTTTTTCTTTTCTTTTCGTCATAGCGGGACTCACGATATGTATGGCACCGGTTCTTGCCAGTTACACGATATCAAGACGTGGGAACACGTCGCGGATGCGAGGTTCGCATGGATCAGAGATGAGTAGCAATGTTTTTGTGGCTGCCCAAAAAATGCTTGTGATTGGCATGTTGCATGTGTGAGACTGTGGAAACGTATTTACGTTAGTGATCTATCATACATATACATTTTTGTATATGCATGCATCTATGAGCGTGCACATACACTATACATGCAACAAATGGAAGGAAGAATGTATGCTTCAAGTGTGGAGCCATCAGCTCGTCCAGACTGCTAACTAGAGTCTTGCCGTCAAGATTCATGACACTTCAGGTGTGGGGCAGCTGGTCTTGTTGCTGACGATCGTGGCGTCACACCAGTACCACCAGCAGATGCAACCTGAGCTGCTGCTACCACACACCTGCTGACGCTATCATGACACAGTTCAATGTACCACATTATGTTCTTACTCCCCAGATTACTGTTAGGATAAACACCTTAGTAGATGAAGGAAGACAGAGCTATGTTCTGTTAATATTTGACTGTATGATTGTCAAGTATGTGCTTCAGATAAAGCCGGATCATCTACAGTTACAAGGAAGATGCTATGGGGATGGAAATGCCAAATAGCTTGTAAACATAAATTTGGAAGGGTATAGTTATCGAGATATCATCCCCACTGAGATATCCCCACGAGATATCATCCCCACTGAGATATCCCCACGAGATATCATCCCCACTGAGTATCCCCACGAGATATCATCCCCACTGAGTATCCCCATTGAGGTAGGGATACTCAGTTTAACAAAACATGCCAACGGTTTTCACTGACTTCAAAAATTCAAGTAGAAATAATTTATCGCCGTATGATCCAGATTATTCTGTAATGTTTGTCACCTCTATCGCAGTGTCTTATCCTTATCAGATCCTTTCATTTCCTGCTTCCTTTCCTCATACATTTCTATACTACATTATGAGCCAGAAGGAAATAAACAAAGTAACATACGGGGGAGAGTCGTCCCTGCCTGAACACCAGCACCCAAGCTGCATGTGGGTACTGGCCTCCCTTCCTGAGCACCACCTCGCCAGCCTCAGTCCACCACCCACAACTGATTGATTGTGACAAAATGATAGCAAAAGATTTATCTTGATGTAACTTGCTGACTTATGTTGTAACCATCTTCACAAACTAAGCACTGTTGAAACATTGCTGGAGAAATTAAGAAATGATGGACAAGTTGGTACTTTTGGTATTTATGGGTTTCGTATCTTAACGAATGTTTTTAGCCAAGTTCTTTGAGTATGTTGGGTCAAGTAACAGCCAAAACACAAGTGTCAGGTACCTGTTCCAGATTAAGAATTTGCTTAAGCCAAGATTTCTGGATTCACGTTGTACCTATGGAGTGTCTTTGCTATCCCTATTCATAGTGTCTAATGCCTATGGGATGCGAAAAAGTACAATTGTGTCAATGAAGTATGAAGGTTACACCATCATGAAACTGTAAAAGGAGCGGAAGTAGACCTGTTGTAAAATATCACAAGGTCTTGAACTTTGCTTTGTGCACCAGGAGTATCCCAGACAAACATATAATTATCGTTGCATGACAACAAAACACGAGACGAGACCTGCAGCAAATCTTAAGTTCAGGCGAAGGCACAGCCTAGGTACAGTTTAATTATATTCATACGGACCTCATATGCAGACTTGCTCATGGTCCAAAGTGGATCGAATTGCCTGCTATTTTGATTGAACCAAAATTTTCATGTTAGCACCGTGTTGCGCTATGAATGCAATCTCAGTTACCAATGTACACGAGTTCTTTCCTTCATGCATCACTACCTCAGAGAAACGTAGATGCTAATGTCCAGGACACATTTATCTTTAGACGAATAACTTCTGCAACGGCGTGTACCACACTTGAAAAGTCGTACATCGTTGTGCAAATGTCACTCAAGTCAACGCCAAATATTCGATTATGTTACATTCTCGTGCATAAAACCTGTGACAGCATGACTTCAATTAGCTGCAGTGTAACACTGATGTATGAGTGTTTAATATGGTGCACCTGGCGCGGCGCCCAACACACTGCCGTCCTCACCAGCACCTCATCTGTAGCGTTGCTTCGGCTACTTTTCTATGTGCCTACGTTGCATGGTTGATGTTCTACACTTGTTTACGTGTAACAAATCTGACTGCTAGAATTTATGAGTCCCTCATTGTCATCTAGGCTCTCGTTCTCTCCCGATCTATACATATTCTCTGTATTTAGTCCCATTACTGTGATATATATATATATATATATATATATATATATATATATATATATATATATATATATATATATATACAAATGTATATATATATATATATATATATATATATATATATATATATATATATATATATATATATATATATACACGTCCACACACGTACATAATTCATACTTGCTGCCTTTATTCATTCTCGTCGCCACCCCGCCGCACATGAAATGACAACCCCCTTCCCCCTGCATGCGCGTGAGGTAGTGCTAGGAAAAGACAACAAAGGCCACATTCGTTCACACTCAGTCTCTAGCTGTCATGTATAATGCACCGAAACCACAGCTCCTTTTCCACATCCAGGCCCCACAAAACTTTCCATGGTTTACCCCAGACGCTTCACACGCAGTGGTTCAATCCATTGACAGCACATCGACCCCGGTATATCACATCGTTCCAATTCACTCTATTCCTTCCACACCTTTCACCTTCCTGCATGTTCAGGCCACTATCGCTCAAAATCTTTCTTACTCCATCTTTCCACCTCCAATTTGGCCTCCCACTTCTCCTCGTTCCCTCCACTGACACATATATCCTCGTTGTCAATCTTTCCTCACTCATTCTCTCCATGTGACTAAACCATTTCAAAACACCCTCTTCTGCTCTCACAACCACACTCTTTTTATTACCACACATCTCTCTTACCCTTTCATTACTTACTCGATCAAACCACCTTACACCACATATTGCCCTCAACATCTCATTTCCAACACATCAACCCTCCTCTGCACAACTCTATCTATAGCCCACGCCTCGCAACCATATAACATTGTTGGAATCACTATTCCTTCAAACAAACCCATTTTTGCTTTCCGAGATAATGTTCTCGCCTTCCACACATTTTTCAACGCCTCCAGAACTTTTGCCCCCTCCCCAACCCTTTGACTCACTTCCGCTTCCATGGTTCCATCCGCTGCCAGATCCACTCCCAGATATCTAAAACGCTTAACTTCCTCCAGTATTTCTCCATTCAAACTTACCTCCCAGTTGACTTGTCCCTCAACCCTACTGTAACTAATAACCTTGCTCTTATTCACATTTACTCTCAGCTTTCTTCTTTCACACACTTTATCAAACTCATTCATCAGCTTCTGCAGTTTCTCACCCGATTCAACCACCAACGCTGTACCATCAGCGAACAACAAGTGACTCACTTCCCACGCGCTCTCATCCACAACAGACTGCATACTTGCCCCTCTCTCCAAAACTCTTGCATTCACCTCCCTAACAACCCCATCCATAAACAAATTAAACAACCATGGCGACATCACGCACCCCTGCCGCAAACCGACATTCACTGAGAACCAATCACTTTCCTCTCTTCCTACTCGTTCACATGCCTTACATTCTCGATAAAAACTTTCCACTGCATCTAGCAACTTGCCTCCCATACCATATATTCTTAATACCTTCCACAGAGCATGTCTATCAACTCTATCATATGCCTTCTCCATATCCATAAATGCTACATACGAATCCATTTGCTTTTCTAAGTATTTCTAACATACATTCTTCAAAGCAAACATCTGATCCACACATCCTTTACCGCTTCTGAAACCAAACTGCTCTTCCCCAATCTGATGCTCTGTACATGCTTTTACCCTCTCAATCAGTACCCTCCCATATGATTTCCCAGGAATACTCAACAAACTTATACCTCTGTAATTTGAGCACTGACCTTTGTCCCTTTTGCCTTTGTACAAAGGCACTATACATGCATTTCGCCAATCCTTAGGCACCTCACCATGAGTCATACATACATTGAATATCCTTACCAAACAGTCAGCAACACAGTCACCCTCTTTTTTGATAAATTCCACGGCAATACCATACGCTGCCTTGCCGGCTATCATCTTCCACAAAGCTTTTGCTACCATCATTCTCCCTAACCCTCTCACTTCGCACATCACCTCAACCAAAACACCCTATATCTGCCACTCTACCATCAAACACATTCAACAAACCTTCAAAATACTCACTCCATCTCCTTCTCACATCACCACTACTTTTTATTACCTCCCCATTAACCCCCTTCACCGATGTACCCATTTGTTCTATTGTCTTACGCACTTTATTTACCTCCTTCCAAAACATCTTTTTATTCTCCTTAAAATTTAATAATACTCTCTCAACTCAAGTCTCATTTACCCTCTTTTTCACCGCTTGCACCTTTCTCTTGACCGTCTGCCACTTTCTTTTAATACATCTCCCACTCATTTGCATTATTTCCCTGCAAAAATCGTTGAAATGCCTCTCTCTTCTCTTTACTAATAATCTTACTTCTTCATCACACCACTCACTACCCTTCCTAATCTGCCACCTCCCACGCTTCTCATGCTACAAGCATCTTTTGCGCAAGCCATCACTGCTTCCCAAAATTACATCCCACTCCTCCCCCACTCCCCTTACGTCCTTTGCTCTCACCTTTTTCCATTCTGCACTCAGTCTCTCCTGATACTTCCTCATACAAATTTCCTTCCCAAGCTCGCTTACTCTCACCACTCTTCACCCCAACATTCTCCCTTCTTTTCTGAAAAGCTCTACAAATCTTCACCTTCGCCTCCACCAGATAATGATCAGACATCCCTCCAGTTGCACCTCTCAGCACATTAACATCCAAAAGCCTCTCTTTCGCGCGCCTATCAATTAACACGTAATCCAATAACGCTCTCTAGCCATCTCTACTTACATACGTATTCTTACGTATATCTCTCTTTTTAAGCCAGGTATTCTCAATCGCCAGTCCTTTTTCAGCATACAAATCTACAAGCTCCCCACCATTTCCATTTACAACACTGAACACCACATGTACACCAATTATTGCCTCAACTGCCACATTACTCACCTTTGTATTCAAATCACCCATCACTGTAACCCGGTCTCGTGCATCAAAACGACTAAGACACTCACTCAGCTGCTCCCAAAACACTTACCTCTCATGATCTTTCTAATGCTCAGATGCATATGCACCAATGATAACCCATCTCTCTCCATCCACTTTCAGTTTTACCCATATCAATCTAGAGTTTACTTTCTTACACTCTATCACATCCTCCCACCACTCCTGTTTTAGGAGTAGTGTTACTCCTTTCCTTGCTCTTGTCCTCTCACCAACCCTTGACTTTACTCCCAAAACATTCTTAAACCACTCTTCCCCTTTACCCTTGAGCTTCGTTTCACGCAGAGGCAAAACATCCAGGTTCCTTTCCTCAAACGTACTATCTCTCCTTTTTTTCTCATTTTGGCTATATCCACACACATTTAGACACCGCAATATATATCATATTGTATGTTCAATATATATATATATATATATATATATATATATATATATATATATATATATATATATATATATATATATATATATATATATATATATATATATATATATATATATATGTGTATATACACCTTGTTGCTTCTGAGTCTGGCCTCGCTCTAACCAGTACAAGCTTATTTGCCTCACACCTCGGCAGCATCCGCCTTGCCCCTCCCTTCTAGGTAACAGGACACTGGGTAATAATATGTTCTGCGCGGCTGCTCCTTGAAAGATGTGAGACACTGGCTATTTAAGTGATGTTAACTTCACGTAAACGTGGAGCAGGTGTTTCTCACACTCCGCTACTTAAATATGGTACAGAAAAAGGCTTTACTCGGACGAAGAAATACACTTTCAGAAGACGAGATTATCCTTTTCACATTAGAGTTTATGCGCTGGACTCTCTATATACTAAATTTTCTATACATCAGACCAATATCATTTCAACTCTACAGACCAGATCCTGTTGCACTTAAAATCATCTCAATGCACACCCTCCACACATAAACATCTCACAAAACACCTGGCCCTCTACAAGATAATTCCTCTACACACCAGACCTTTCAAATATCAGTCCCTCTACACACCAGACCCTCTGCATATCAAACTTTCTAAACATAAGACCCTCTACGCAAACAAAGGAAGTTCCATAGATCCTTAACAATTCCTTAAAATGACGGCATACACCACCTACTGCCGCGTCAGTTTCCTGACGTTAGCTGTCGCAACCTAAAGAAACGCAAGACCTCCTTGGCTCTCACCTTGGACTCTCAGGCAAGTCAAATATTACATAATCATCATCAAAGCCATCAGGCTCGAGATGTGGAGAAGTCTCCTTCCATGGTTTGCCCAGTGAACGTCTGGCAGAGCGCTATCTTCACCATCAAGCACATCACCTGCAGCGTCGCAATGGTCACACCGATGTGGCCTTTGTGTTTCTTCATCCTAACATATGATGTCATGGATAAACCTGTTCGATGGAAGTACACTGACACCTCTCTCATTGGTATCAGTGATGATAACGTCTCGACCTTCCTACATCGCTCTCTAGAATACTTAATACTCTCTGGAACTGGACTACCCTTAACCACGTCACCATCACTCAAACGAAGACCGTCTTCATGTAAAGTCAGCCAAGCCTTTAGTCAACCATGTACCACGCCCTACCACCTCATTTTTTTCTGGCCCTGTTGAACGCGTCCAGTCAGTCAACTATGCTTCCTGGTGTCGCTCTGGATGATAAATTAAGCTTAAGTATCATCGTCACTTCTGCCAGCATCCGTTCTTACTTTATTTGTAGACTCGTGAAACTTTGGACTATCTGCACCGCAGATCAGACATTATCTACACAACCTTCAGTCTTTTCAAATTCACATTATGCCTCCCCAGTTCGGTCTTCCTTCTTATCCATGACACAAAGACATCAAGTAAAGGTTCAGAGAAGGTCATGCCAGGTCATCCTCGGTCCCTCTCACACCACCTATCAAGAGGCACAATACACACTGACTCTCACGACCTTCCCCATCTATCTACCTGGTCATCATCCGGCGGTTCTGAAACTGGTTCAGATGCCACGCCACCTTCTCCTGAAATCCCACGTCCCCGAGTTGCAGTTCGTTTTCATAAATGCATTGAGTCCATACGAGCTTGTGCCAATCTCTACTCAACACACCCTCTACACACCAGACCATCCACACACTACACCCTCTACACACCAGACCATCCAGGCACCACATCCTCTACACACTAGACCATCCACACACCACACTCTCAACACACCAGACTATCCGCATACCAGACCATCCAAACACCAGAACATCCACACACCACACCCTCTACACACTAGACCATCGATATACCAGACTATCCACACGCCACACCCTCTATACACCAGACCATCCACACACCACACCCTCTATACACCAGACCATCTACACACCATACCCTCTATATATCATACCATCCACACACCACACCCTCTGTACACTAAACTATCCACACACCACACTCTCTACACACCGGATGCTCCACATACCACAAGCTGTACACACCGGATGTTTCACTCAACACACCCTCTACACATCAGGCCATCCACACACCACACCCTCTATACACAAGACCATCCACACACCACACCCTCTATACACCAGACCATCCACACACCACACCCTATACACACCAGACCATCCACACACCACACCCTCTAAATACCAGACCATCCATACACCAGACCATCTACACTCCTAGCCCTCCATGAAAAGGTTTAGAAAAGAACAGAGCATACAGGACTAGTTTTGTAAGGCAAAAGAGACATTATAGAAAACGTGAGACAGAGTTTGACACTTTTACGCTGAAAGATGTAAGTCATAGATTAATTTTGGTTTTAAGATCATACACTAGGTAAAGGAGAAAGGTGAAAAGAGTAAGTGCGTATTGAAATATTGCTGGAGGTTATGGAATTGCCAGATGCGAATTCCGTGATCAAAGCTAGGATTAGAATTGGTAGCTATAACCAAGGTATAAGGGGGCGACCAGTTATAGTTGCGCTTGATTTGGAGTCATCAAGGCAGGAAGTAGTAACTTAAGGAAGCTAAGAGACTTAAAAACAAGGAGGAATTCAGAGAGGTATTCATCAGATATGATAAATCAGAGGAAGAGAGGAAGAAAATCACAGGGTACAGTAGGAAAGCAAAAAATTGGGGATGCCACACGTGGCGAGAGGATAGACCAGCCCCATTACCACTGCAGGGAGGGCAGGAGTGCCGGGAGAAGGTAATGTCACACCGAAAGTAATATGTCCAAATGTTGATGGATTAATAGCGAGCAGAAAAAGAACTGGAATTCAAGGATCGTATTAGGAAAAGTACACCTGGTTTTGTTGGAGCTGTGAAAACATAGCTTACCAAAGACGTAAGATCTCACTTGTTCTGCCTAGATGGGTACATGATGGTAAGGAAGGAAAGAAAAGGCTTTGGATTGAGAGGACTGTGTCCCTATTGATAAAAGATACCCTTAAGCTCAAAAAATAGCGGAAGATGACCTATTCAGACGATACATATAGAATGGTAAGGGTAACTTTAGCGAAGGGCATGGTGGTGTTATTGTTATATAATCCTCCAAAGACTTGCAAAGATCAGGAACAATATATAGCGCTAACAGTGAAGGAACGATCAGTATGGTAAATGAAGCAGTGAAAAACTTACTTCTGAGATATGACAAGTACTTATAAAGGGGGAATTGAACCATAAAGAGAGAGATTGAGGGATTGGATCCTCATTGTGATAGGAAATCATGGAGACACAAGATTTTAGCGTTACAAGAATGTTCCTCAAACCAACATATCAGGGAGCACATTAAGACGAGAGAGACAAAAATATCACCGTTGCTAGATCTTATCTTCAAACACACAGTCATTGATATTGAGAATATCATATATGACAAACCAATCGGAAAAAGTGATCATGTAATGCTCATGTTTGTCCGAGTGGTGAACGAGGATATTAAAAAGGAGAAGTGAGACAAGACATAAAGAGAGATATAAATGCAGAAACTGCGCAAACCTTAATAGTTTCTGCGGTAACGTAGACTGGGAAATGAAGTTCATGTGCCAGGATCTAGGACTTTTCGATGCGAGGTTCTGTGAAATTAACAATAAAGGAGTAGAGACATGGGTACCTGAAGCCTCAAGTACAGAGGGAACAGTAAGAAAAGGGGAAAGAATCGTTTAATAGATGTCAGAAGCAAAGGAGCTTCGAAGAGACAGGAGGAATTCATGCCTGCTAGCATTTGCCAGATACAAGTGAGAATGGGTATAGCAAGATAAGATAGGAGAAACAAAGACAATATGAAAATAATATTGTAGACAAGGCAGGAAGAAATCTAAAACTTTTCCATAACTTCATCAGGATTCAGTTGTCAGTTAAAGAACAGTTAATGAGACATTCAGAAAGGAAAACTGTTAAGGATGTAAGAATATGTAAAGAACTGAATAGCAAGTTCAAAAGTGTTTTCACACAGGAAGACACTACAGCCCCAACATTAGTGAGGTGGAATGGAGAGGTTGTAGCAAACACAAGGATATCAGGAAAAGAAATGACAAACTACTAAACGGACTTGACCCATACAAGGTTCATGGTTCTGACGAAACTTCAGCATATGTACAGAAGATGTGTGCAGATGCGCTAGATAAACCACTTGAACTACTGGCAAAGATGTCATTGCACAGGGTTGGAGATGGAAAAGGGAAAATTTCATACCTCTATATAAGAAAGGAGACCGAGAGCAGATAATCACAAATTGGTAATTACTTATCAAAACACACCCTCCACACGCAAGACCCTCCACACACCAGACCCTTCACACACCAAATCCTCCAAACACCAGACCCTTCATACACCAGACTCTCCAAACACCAGACCCTCCATACACCAGACCCTCCCCGCACCATACCCTCCATACACTAGACCCTATACACACCATACCCTCTATTTAACACACCCTTCACATATCAAGTCTCTCTACACCTGAGACCCTCCACCAAATACACATTACCACACTAGGAATCACAAAGTAGGTGGCAGTTCATGATCAAGTCTGGTCATGTCCTTAGGGCACACCTAAGCACATCCTTGCCACCATCTCCCTCACTTATGTCAGACACTGTACTTGATGAAAATCTATATCTAAAAATATCATTTGTATAAAACAGTCAAGTTTAAATGATACGTTTTCTATTCCCATATTCAAGTTATTGCTATAAGAGAATTTTTGACCTCTGCATGAGCACACGTCACCTGACCATATACTTTCCTATATACTAGAGTGTTCCTCACTACAAAATGGATACATTACCTGAGCACGTTTCAGTGAAGAAACATTCATATTCCATATCTATATTTCCCCAATGTCATTATCATTTACCCAACGAATAGACAGAAAAGGGATACCTGGGTCATGACTTGTCGTTCTGTTGTTATCGGAAATCTGAGAACATCGCAATTACGAAATCTCCTTAAGTAAATTCCCGTTAGTAGAAAAGCAAATCAATGGATGAGAAGGAGCCTGTTATATATATATATATATATATATATATATATATATATATATATATATATATATATATATGTATATATATATATATATATATATATATATATATATATATATATATATATATATATATATATATATATATATATATATATATATATATATATATATCCCCTGGGGATAGGGGAGAAAGAATACTTCCCACGTATTCCCTGCGTGTCGTAGAAGGCGACTAAAGGGGAAGGGAGCGGGTGGCTGGAAATCCTCCCCTATCGTTTTTTTTTTAATTTTCCTAAAGAAGGAACAGAGAAGGGGGCCAGGTGAGGATTTTCCCTCTAAGGCCCAGTCCTCTGTTCTTAGCGCTACCTCGCAAACGCGGGAAATAGCGAATAGTACGAAAATAAAAAAAAATATATATATATATATATGTATATATATATATATATATATTATATATATATACATGTCCTGAAACATCTCATTTCCAGCACATCCACCCTCCTGCACACAACTCTATCCATAGCCCACGCCTCGCAACCATACAACATTGTTGGAACCACTGTTCCTTCAAACATACAAATCTTCTCTTTCCTAGATAATGTTCTCGACTTCCACACATTCTTCAACGCTCCCAGAACTTTTGCCCCCTCTCCCACCCTATGATTCACTTCCGCTTCCATGGTTCCATCCGCTGCCAAATCCACTCCCAGATATCTAAAACATTTCACTTCATCGAGTTTTTCTCTATTCAAACTTACCTCCCAACTCACTTGTCCCTCAACCCTACTGTACCTAATAACCTTGATCTTATTCACATTTACTCTCAACTTTCTTCTTTCACGCACTTTACCAAACTCAGTCACCAGCTTCTGCAGTTTCTCACATGAATCAGCCACCAGCGCTGTATCATCAGCGAACAACAACTGACTCACTTCCCAAGCTCTCTCATCCACAACAGACTGCATACTTGCCCCTCTTTCCAAAACTCTTGCATTCACCTCCCTAACAACCCCATCCATGAACAAATCAAACAACCATGGAGACATCACACACCCCTGCCGCAAACCTACATTCACTGAGAACCAATCACTTTCCTCTCTTCCTACACGTACATATGCCTTACATCATCGATAGAAACTTTTCACTGCTTCTAACAACTTGCCTCTCACACCATATATTCTTAATACCTTTTACAGAGCATCACTATCAGCTCTATCATATGCCTTCTCCAGATTCATAAATGCTACATACAAATCTATTTGCTTTTCTAAGTATTTCACACATACATTCTTCAAAGCAAACACCTGATGCACACATCCTCTACCACTTCTGAAACCACACTGCTCTTCCCCAATCTGCTGCTCTATGCATGCCTTCACCCTCTCAATCAATACCCTCGCATATAATTTCTCAGGAATTCTCAACAAACGTATACCTCTGTAATTTGAGCACTCACTTCTATCCCGTTTTCCTTTGTACAATGGCACCATGCAAGCATTCCGCCAATCCTTAGGCACCTCACCATGAGTCATACATACATTAAATATCCTTACCAACCAGTCAACAGTACAGTCACCCCCTTTTTTAATAAATTCCACTGCAATAACATCCAAACCCGCTGCCTTGCCGGCTTTCATCTTCCGCAAAGCTTTTACTACCTCTTCTCTGTTTACTAAATCATTTTCGTTAACCGTCTCACTTTGCACACCACCTCGACAAAAACACCCTATATCTGAACCTATGTCATCAAACACATTTAACAAACCTTCAAAATACTCACTCCATCTCCTTCTCACATCACCACTACTTGTTATCACTTCCCCATTAGCCCCCTTCACTGAAGTTCCCATTTGTTCCCTTGTCTTACGAATTTTATTTACCTCCTTCCAAAATATCTTTTTATTCTCTCTAAAATTTAATGATACTCTGTCACCCCAACTCTCATTTGCTCTCTTTTTCACCTCTTGCACCTTTCTCTTGACCTCCTGCCTCTTTCTTTTATACATCTCCCACTCATTTGCATCAATTCCCTGCAAAAATCGTCCAAATGCCTCTCTCTTCTCTTTCACTAATAATCTTACTTCTTCATCCCACAACTCATTACCCTTTCTAATCTGCCCACCTCCCACGCTTCTCATGCCACAAGCATCTTTTGCGCACGCCATCACTACTTCCCTAAATACATCCCATTCCTCCCCCACTCCCCTTACGTCCTTTGTTCTCACCTTTTTCCATTCTGTACTCAGTCTCTCCTGTTACTTCCTCACGGAAGTCTCCTTCCCAAGCTCACTCACTCTCACCACTCTTTTCACCCCAACATTCTGTCTTCTTTTTTGAAAACCTCTACAAATCTTCACCTTCGTCTCCACAAGATAATGATCAGACATCCCTCCAGAAAGATATATATATATATATATATATATATATATATATATATATATATATATATATATATATATATATATTTCCTAGAGCTACCTCGCGCACATGCGGTGGGAGGGGGTTGTTATTTCATGTGTGGCGGGGTGGCGACGGGAATGAATAAGGGCAGACAGTATGAATTATGTCCATGTGTATATATGTATATATCTGTGTTTGTATGTATATGTATACGTTGAAATGTATAGGTATGTATATGTGCGTGTGTTAACGTGTATGTATATAAATGTGTCTGTGGGTGGGTTGGGCCATTCTTTCGTCTGTTTCCTTGCGCTACCTCGCTAAGGCGGGAGACAGCGACAAAGTATGATAAAAAATATAAATATATATATATATATATATATATATATATATATATATATATATATATAGATATGTTGGAAAGGATCACAATTTCCTCGTGGACTCATAGGAATATATATATCTTTTTCTTTCATACTAATCGCCATTTCCCGCGTCAGCGAGGTAGCGTTAAGAACAGAGGACTGGGCCTCTGAGGAAGCATCCTCATCCAGCCCCCTTCTCTGTTCCTTCCTTTGGAAAAAAAAAAAAATATATATATATATATATATATATATATATATATATATATATATATATATATATATATTCATATATGTAATATTTATATATGTACATATTCTTTTTATTTATTATACTTTGTCGCTGTCTCCCGCGTTGGCGAGGTAGCGCAAGGAAACAGACGAAAGAATGGCCCAACCCACCCACGTACACATGTATATACATATACACGAAAGTGCACTTGGGAACTTATCGTGTTTCATTTTCCCCGTGGACTCATAGAAATATACTTGATCACGCGCAAAAATTGTGATCCTTTCCAACACATATATGTACATTAATACAAAGACCTGAAAAACATAACGCTTCAAAGGAATATTTACCAGGTTCTGAGCCCACTGGAGCGATCTGATACTGCAACATATAAGCATCAACCGGAGGAGGGTGACTAAAGGGTGCGTGTGCCTGGCACTGTGGGGCCAGCCTTAGTCGCTCAAGGTTAGGATGAATGGCACAAGAACAAGGAGCAGAGAATATACGCCCCTCTAACTCTTGGCTGATTCGTGTAGAACTTCTGCTACTTTTTCAACTTGGTCAACGAGAAACACGGTCGTAAAGTGTTCACCTTTACGAAAATACAGTTAAAACGGACGGTGACCCAATAACGAGCGAAGGACAGTTCAATATTTCTAGCTATAGTGTGTGTGTGTGTGTGTGTGTGTGTGTGTGTGGTGTGTGTGTGTGTGTCTTGGGGGGGAACCTTGAGCCAACGGGCAGTCTTCCTGACTGGCTCCCGTCAGCCAGTTTTTCCGTGAGGTTGAGCCCCCGAGCCTCTGTCCGTTACCGAGATATGTTTATGTTTCCAAGGACAAAACACGGGCACCGCACATCAATATATATATATATATATATATATATATATATATATATATATATATATATATATATATATATATATATATATATTAGAAAGGATCACAATTTTGCGCGTGATCAAAGTATTCCTATGAGTCCACGGGGAAAATGAAACACGTAAAGGTCCCAAGTACACTTTCGTGTAATAATCACATCATCAGGGGAGACACAAGAGAGAAATATAACTGCATATCAACTGACTGTTATATTTCTCTCTTGTGTCTCCCCTGATGATGTGATTATTACACGAAAGTGCACTTGGGAACTTTTCGTGTTTCATATTCCCCGTGGACTCATAGGAATATATATATATATATATATCATCCCTGGGGATAGGGGATTAAGAATACTTCCCACGTATTCCCTGCGTGTCGTAGAAGGCGACTAAAAGGGGAGGGAGCGGGGGTCTGGAAATCCTCCCCTCTCGTTTTTTTATTTTTATTTTTCCAAAAGAAGGAACAGAGGGGGCCATGTGAGGATATTCCAAAAAAGGCCCAGTCCTCTGTTCTTAACGCTACCTCGCTAACGCGGGAAATGGCGAATAGTTTAAAAGAAAAAAAGAATATATATATATATATATATATATATATATATATATATATATATATATATATATATATATATATATATATATATATATATATATATATATATATTTTTTTTTTTTTTTTTTTTTCTTTTATACTTTGTCGCTGTCTCCCGCGTTTGCGAGGTAGCGCAAGGAAACAGACGAAAGAGTTGGCCCAACCCACCCCCATACACATGTATATACATACGTCCACACACGCAAATATACATACCTACACAGCTTTCCATGGTTTACCCCAGACGCTTCACATGCCTTGATTCAATCCACTGACAGCACGTCAACCCCGGTATACCACATCGCTCCAATTCACTCTATTCCTTGCCCTCCTTTCACCCTCCTGCATGTTCAGGCCCCGATCACACAAAATCTTCTTCACTCCATCTTTCCACCTCCAATTTGGTCTCCCTCTTCTCCTTGCTCCCTCCGCCTCCGACACATATATCCTCTTGGTCAATCTTTCCTCACTCATCCTCTCCATGTGCCCAAACCACTTCAAAACACCCTCTTCTGCTCTCTCAACCACGCTCTTTTTATTTCCACACATCTCTCTTACCCTTACGTTACTCACTCGATCAAACCACCTCACACCACACATTGTCCTCAAACATCTCATTTCCAGCACATCCATCCTCCTGCGCACAACTCTATCCATAGCCCACGCCTCGCAACCATACAACATTGTTGGAACCACTATTCCTTCAAACATACCCATTTTTGCTTTCCGAGATAATGTTCTCGACTTCCACACATTCTTCAAGGCCCCCAGAATTTTCGCCCCCTCCCCCACCCTATGATCCACTTCCGCTTCCATGGTTCCATCCGCTGCCAGATCCACTCCCAGATATCTAAAACACTTCACTTCCTCCAGTTTTTCTCCATTCAAACTCACCTCCCAATTGACTTGACCCTCAACCCTACTGTACCTAATAACCTTGCTCTTATTCACATTTACTCTTAACTTTCTTCTTCCACACACTTTACCAAACTCAGTCACCAGCTTCTGCAGTTTCTCACATGAATCAGCCACCAGCGCTGTATCATCAGCGAACAACAACTGACTCACTTCCCAAGCTCTCTCATCCCCAACAGACTTCATACTTGCCCCTCTTTCCAAAACTCTTGCATTTACCTCCCTAACAACCCCATCCATAAACAAATTAAACAACCATGGAGACATCACACACCCCTGCCGCAAACCTACATTCACTGAGAACCAATCACTTTCCTCTCTTCCTACACGTACACATGCCTTACATCCTCGATAAAAACTTTTCACTGCTTCTAACAACTTTCCTCCCACACCATATATTCTTAATACCTTCCACAGAGCATCTCTATCAACTCTATCATATGCCTTCTCCAGATCCATAAATGCTACATACACATCCATTTGCTTTTCTAAGTATTTCTCACATACATTCTTCAAAGCAAACACCTGATCCACACATCCTCTACCACTTCTGAAACCACACTGCTCTTCCCCAATCTGATGCTCTGTACATGCCTTCACCCTCTCAATCAATACCCTCCCATATAATTTACCAGGAATACTCAACAAACTTATACCTCTGTAATTTGAGCACTCACTCTTATCCCCTTTGCTTTTGTACAATGGCACTATGCACGCATTCCGCCAATCCTCAGGCACCTCACCATGAGTCATACATACATTAAATAACCTTACCAACCAGTCAACAATACAGTCACCCCCTTTTTAAATAAATTCCACTGCAATACCATCCAAACCTGCTGCCTTGCCGGCTTTCATCTTCCGCAAAGATTTCACTACCTCTTCTCTGTTTACCAAATCATTTTCCCTAACCCTCTCACTTTGCACACCACCTCGACCAAAACACCCTATATCTGCCACTCTATCATCAAACACATTCAACAAACCTTCAAAATACTCACTCCATCTCCTCACATTACCACTACTTGTTATCACCTCCCCATTTGCGCCCTTCACTGAAGTTCCCATTTGCTTCCTTGTCTTACGCACTTTATTTATATATATATATATATATATGTATATATCCCTGGGGATAGGGGAGAAAGAATACTTCCCACGTATTCCCTGCGTGTCGTATAAGGCGACTAAAAGGGGAGGGAGCGGGGGGCTGGAAATCCTCTCCTCTCACTTTTTTTTTTTTAATTTTCCAAAAGAGGGAACAGAGAAGGGGCCCAGGTGAGGATATTCCCTCAAGGGCCCAGTCCTCTGTTCTCAACGCTACCTCGCTAATGCGGGAAATGGCGAATAGTATAAAAAAAAAAAAAAATATATATATATATATATATATATATATATATATATATATATATATATATATATATATATATATATATATATATATATTTATATATATATATATATATATATATATATATATATATATATATATATATATATATATATATATATATATATATATATATATATATATATATATATATATATATATAATATCTGAACTGATAAAACTTTTTACAAATATCATGATTACGCTATACGAACCTGTCAAGTAAATCATGTTTACACTACACGAACCTTTCAAATATATCATGTTTACACTATACGAACCTGTTTAGTATATCTTAATCACACAATACTAACTTGTCAAATGGATCATATTGACACTATACGAACCTGTCAAATTTATCATATTTACAGTATGCGATGCTGTCTAGTGTATCATATTTACACTATACGGACCTGTCAAATATATCATATTCATACTACACGAACCTGTCAAGCATATTATATTTACACTATACGAACCTGTCAAGTAAGTCATGTTTACACTCTACGTATTTGTCAAGTATATTATGTTTACACTATACGAACTTGTCAAGTGTATCATATTGACACTATACGACCCTGTCAAGCATATTATATTTACACTACACGTACCTGTCAGGTATATCATTTTCACACTATACGAACCTGTCTAATATATCATATTTACACTATACGTATGTCATTTCCGCATTATATGAAACTGTCAAGACTATGATAATAACAGTATACAAACATGTCATGTATGTGAATTTACACATTACAGACCTGTCAAGTATACAACATTTACACTGTATGAACCTGCCTAGTATATTATGTTTACTGTACACCAACCTGTCGCATATATCATATATACATTATATGAACTTGTTAAGGGTTAATTATATCATATTTAAATCATAGCCCGTTAAGTATAATATGTTTACACGATATGAATCCGTTAGATATTAATTACATCATATTTACATCATGCCAACTTGTCAGGTATATCATATTTACATTATTTGAACCTTGAGTATTAATTACATTATACTAACACCTGGTGTGCAAAGTAAGAGGGTTAGGGAAAATGATTTGGTAAACAGAGAAGAGGTAGTAAAAGCTCTGCGGAAGATGAAAGCCGGCAAGGCAGCAGGTTTGGATGGTATTGTAGTGGAATTTATTAAAAAAGGGGGTGACTGTATTATTGACTGGTTGGTAAGGTTATTTAATGTATGTATGACTCATGGTGAGGTGCCTGAGGATTGGCGGAATGTGTGCATAGTGCCATTGTACAAAGGCAAAGGGGATAAGAGTGAGTGCTCAAATTTCAGATGTATAAGTTTGTTGAGTATTCCTGGTAAATTATATGGGAGGGTATTGATTGAGAGGGTGAAGGCATGTACAGAGCATCAGATTGGGGAAGAGCAGTGTGGTTTCAAAGTGGTAGAGGATGTGTGGATCAGGTGTTTGCTTTGAAGAATGTATGTGAGAAATACTTAGAAAAGCAAATGGATTTGTATGTAGCATTTATGGATCTGGAGAAGGCATATGATAGAGTTGATAGAGATGCTCTGTGGAAGGTATTAAGAATATATGGTGTGGGAGGCAAGTTGTTAGAAGCAGTGAAAAGTTTTTATCGAGGATGTAAGGCATGTGTACGTGTAGGAAGAGAGGAAAGTGATTGGTTCTCAGTGAATGTAGGTTTGCGGCAGGGGTGTGTGATGTCTCCATGGTTGTTTGATTTGTTTATGGATGGGGTTGTTAGGGAGGTGAATGCAAGAGTTTTGGAAAGAGGGGCAAGTATGAAGTCTGTTGTGGATGAGAGAGCTTGGGAAGTGAGTCAGTTGTTGTTCGCTGATGATACAGCGCTGGTGGCTGATTCATGTGAGAAACTGCAGAAGCTGGTGACTGAGTTTGGTAAAGTGTGTGAAAGAAGAAAGTTAAGAGTAAATGTGAATAAGAGCAAGGTTATTAGGTACAGTAGGGTTGAATGTCAAGTCAATTGGGAGGTAAGTTTGAATGGAGAAAAACTGGAGGAAGTAAATTGTTTTAGATATCTGGGAGTGGATCTGGCAGCGGATGGAACCATGGAAGCGGAAGTGGATCATAGGGTGGGGGAGGGGGCGAAAATCCTGGGAGCCTTGAAGAATGTGGATGTGCTGGAAATGAGATGTTTGAGGACAATGTGTGGTGTGAGGTGGTTTGATCGAGTAAGTAACGTAAGGGTAAGAGAGATGTGTGGAAATAAAAAGAGCGTGGTTGAGAGAGCAGAAGAAGGTGTTTTGAAATGGTTTGGGCACATGGAGAGAATGAGTGAGGAAAGGTTGACTAAGAAGATATACGTGTCGGAGGTGGAGGGAACGAGGAGAAGTGGGAGACCAAATTGGAGGTGGAAAGATGGAGTGAAAAAGATTTTGTGTGATTGGGGCCTGAACATGCAGGAGGGTGAAAGGCGGGCAAGGAATAGAGTGAATTGGATCGATGTGGTGTACCGGGGTTGACGTGCTGTCAGTGGATTGAATCAGGGCATGTGAAGCGTCTGGGGTAAACCATGGAAAGCTGTGTAGGTATGTATATTTGCGTGTGTGGACGTGTATGTATATACATGTGTATGGGGGTGGGTTGGGCCATTTCTTTCGTCTGCTTCCTTGCGCTACCTCGCAAACGCGGGAGACAGCGACAAAGCAAAAAAAAAAAAAAAAAAAAATTAACACCATATTAACCTGTTAAGAATGACATATTTACGGTATATGAATCCGTGAAATATTAATCAAATTATATTTACATCATACCCACCTGTCAGGTATATCATAGTTACACTTTATGAACCTCGAGTATTAATTACATTATATCAACACCATATCAACCTGTTAAGAATGACATATTTACAGTATATGAATCTCACGTTGAATATTAATCAAAGTATATTTACATCATACCAACCTGTCAAATATATCATATCAACACTATATGAATCCGTTTGTATAAAATCTCATCAAATGTACATCATATCATCCCACTGAAAATGACATATTTACGCCATATGAACTCGTTGAATGCTAATTACATCATATCAACCGATCGTGTATATCATATTCACTTAACATGAACCTGTTGAGTATTCATCACATCATATTTCCACCATGCCAATTTGTAAAGTATATCATGGTTATAATGTACCAATCTGTAAAGTATATCATTTTTTTTTTTTTTTTTTTTTTATACTTTGTCGCCGTCTCCCGCGTTTGCGAGGTAGCGCAAGGAAACAGACGAAAGAAATGGCCCAACCCCCCCCCCCATACACATGTACATACACACGTCCACACACGCAAATATACATACCTACACAGCTTTCCATGGTTTACCCCAGACGCTTCACATGCCTTGCTTCAATCCACTGACAGCACGTCAACCCCTGTATACCACATGACTCCAATTCACTCTATTTCTTGCCCTCCTTTCACCCTCCTGCATGTTCAGGCCCCGATCACACAAAATCTTTTTCACTCCATCTTTCCACCTCCAATTTGGTCTCCCTCTTCTCCTTGTTCCCTCCACCTCCGACACATATATCCTCTTGGTCAATCTCTCCTCACTCATTCTCTCCATGTGCCCAAACCATTTCAAAACACCCTCTTCTGCTCTCTCAACCACGCTCTTTTTATTTCCACACATCTCTCTTACCCTTACGTTACTTAGTCGATCAAACCACCTCACACCACACATTGTCCTCAAACATCTCATTTCCAGCACATCCATCCTCCTGCGCACATCTCTATCCATAGCCCACGCCTCGCAACCATACAACATTGTTGGAACCACTATTCCCTCAAACATACCCATTTTTGCTTTCCGAGATAGTGTTCTCGACTTCCACACATTTTTCAAGGCTCCCAAAATTTTCGCCCCCTCCCCCACCCTATGATCCACTTCCGCTTCCATGGTTCCATCCGCTGACAGATCCACTCCCAGATATCTAAAACACTTCACTTCCTCCAGTTTTTCTCCATTCAAACTCACCTCCCAATTGACTTGACCCTCACCCCTACTGTACCTAATAACCTTGCTCTTATTCACATTTACTCTCAACTTTCTTCTTCCACACACTTTACCAAACTCAGTCACCAGCTTCTGCAGTTTCTCACATGAATCAGCCACCAGCGCTGTATCATCAGCGAACAACAACTGACTCACTTCCCAAGCTCTCTCATCCCCAACAGACTTCATACTTGCCCCTCTTTCCAGGACTCTTGCATTTACCTCCCTTACAACCCCATCCATAAACAAATTAAACAACCATGGAGACATCACACACCCCTGCCGCAAACCTACATTCACTGAGAACCAATCACTTTCCTCTCTTCCTACACGTACACATGCCTTACATCCTCGATAAAAACTTTTCACTGCTTCTAACAACTTGCCTCCCACACCATATATTCTTAATACCTTCCACAGAGCATCTCTATCAACTCTATCATATGCCTTCTCCAGATCCATATATGCTACATACAAATCCATTTGCTTTTCTAAGTATTTCTCACATACATTCTTCAAAGCAAACACCTGATCCACACATCCTCTACCACTTCTGAAACCGCACTGCTCTTCCCCAATCTGATGCTCTGTACATGCCTTCACCCTCTCAATCAATACCCTCCCATATAATTTACCAGGAATACTCAACAAACTTATACCTCTGTAATTTGAGCACTCACTCTTATCCCCTTTGCCTTTGTACAATGGCACTATGCACGCATTCCGCCAATCCTCAGGCACCTCACCATGAGTCATACATACATTAAATAACCTTACCAACCAGTCAACAATACAGTCACCCCCTTTCTTAATAAATTCCACTGCAATACCATCCAAACCTGCTGCCTTGCCGGCTTTCATCTTCCGCAAATTTCATCATACGTATATCACATCAACTATGATCTTGTTAAGTATCAATCACACACTTTTTTGCACCATATCAACCTGTAAAGTATATCATGTTTACAATATACCATTTTGGTAAGTATATCATATATAAACTATATGAACCTATTAAGTAATAATTATATCATACTTAGATCATGTCAACCTGTTAAGTATAACATATCTATACCACAGGAACTATTAAGTATTAATCATATATTTGCACCATAACAACCTGTACAATATATCATATGAGTTTACAATTTGCTATATTGTCAAGTATATTATATATACACCATATGAACCTGTTAAGAATTGATCGCATCATACTTACATCATATCAACCTGTTAAGTATAACACATGCATAGTATATGAGCCTGTTAAGTATTAACATCATACTTGCATTACACCATCTTATCAAGTGTTCATATTTACACTGTAACAATTAAATGATATTTGCATCATGCCAATCTCACCTATATATATATATATATATATATATATATATATATATATATATATATATATATATATATATATATATATATATATATATATATATATATACATATATTCATTTTATTTTGCTTTGTCGCTGTCTCCCGCGTTAGCGAGGTAGCGCAAGGAAACAGACGAAAGAATGGCCCAACCCACCCACATACACATGTATATACATGCACGTCACACACGCAAATATACATACCTATGCATCTCAACGTATACATATATATACACACACAGACATATACATACATACACATGTACATAATTCATACTATCTGCCTTTATTCATTCCCATCGCCACCCACCCACACATGAAGTAAGAACCCCCTCCCCCCGCATGTGCGCGAGGTAGCTCTAGGAAAAGACAACAAAGGCCACATTCCTTCACCCTCAGTCTCTAGCTGTCTTGTATAATGCACTGAAACCAAAGCTCCCTTTCCACATCCAGGCCCCACAGAACTTTCCATGGTTTACCCCAGACGCTTCACACGCCCTGGTTCAATCCATTGACAGCACTTCGACCACGGTACACCACATCGTTCCAATTCACTCTATTCCTTGCACGCCTTTCACCCTCCTGCATGTTCAGGCCCCGATCACTCAAATTCTTTTTCACTCCATCTTTCCACCTCCAATTTGGCCTCCCACTTCTCCTCGTTCCCTCCACCGCTGACATATATATCCTCTTTCTCAATCTTTCCTCACTCATTCTCTCCATGTGACCAAACCATTTCAAACACCCTCTTCTGCCCTCTCAACCACACTCTTTTTATTACCACACATCTCTCTTACCCTATTATTACTTACTCGATCAAACCACCTCACACCACATATTGTCCTCAAACATCTCATTTCCAGCACATCCACCCTCCTCCGCACAACTCTATCTACAGCCCGCGCCTCACAACCATTGTTGGAACCACTATTCCTTCAAACATAGCCATTTTTGCTTTCCGAGATAATGTTCTCGACTTCCACACATTCTTAAACGCTCCCAGAGCTTTCGCCCCCTCCCCTACCCTATGATTGATTTTCGCTTCCATAGTTCCATCCACTGCCAAATCCACTCCCATATATCTAAAACACTTCACTTCCTCCAGTTTTTCTCCACTCAAACTTACCTCCCAAATGACTCGTCCCTCGACCCTTCTGTACCGAATAGCCTTGCTCTTATTCACATTTACTCTCAGCTTTCTTCTTTCACACACTTTACCAAACTCAGCCACCAGCTTCTGCAGTTTCTCACACAAATCACACACCAGCGTTGTATCATCAGGGAACAACAACAATGATACTCCCAGTCATTTGCATTATTTCCCTGAAAAATCGTCCAAATGCCTCTCTTTTCTCTTTCACTAATAATCTTACTTCTTCATCCCACCACTCACTACCGTTTCTAATCTGCCCACCTCCCATGCTTCTCATGCCACAAGGATCTTTTGCA